>NC_133391.1:4631782-4636782 GCF_047511655.1 Castor canadensis | reverse complement strand
CCTTTGTGATCTTATTATTTTCATAATTTTAAAAACATTCTAAGAAGACTTGATCTTACTAAAGGGGTTTATGATAGCAAGGTTATTTGTCCCTTGAAGCAATTTCCTAGAGAGGCTCACGGGGACACTGGGAGCCGTGGACCCCTGTCTTCTGCCGGCCAGGGGAAAGGACCCTTCTGAGGGCTCCATAGGACCCAGGACAGCAGGTGCGAGGCCCCACCTGCTGCTTGCACCCACTTGTCTGCTTGCAGTTCCAAGTGCATCCAGCAGGTGGCAGTCCATGTCCAGCCATGCTTCTGCAAGTGTCAAAGCTCAGCCTTGGCCAAGTCACAGTGGGCAGAGGGACATACAGGTACAGATGGCCGTGCTTCCTGGATGCGAAAGAGCACCTGAGACACCCTCTCAGCTGTGCCCATGCATGAATGCTCAGGTACACCCCACCCACGCATGCTCGTTCCTAGACAGGCGAGAGAGCCGCCCAGCAATCAGCGTCCAGAACAGCCAGCCCTGTCCAGGACAGAGGGATCTGGGGGACTCTGGCCTCTAGGAAGTCCTTCAGGAAGGGGAGGTCCCCTTTGCTCTGCCTTTTTCTTTTTCTTCCCCGTGGCTTTTCTGAGGTATACACAGGTCAGCACGAGCTCAAAGGCAGGTCCAGCCACAAAACAATCCAGGTGCAGCTGGGGTGGGGGAGAGGGAAAGAAGTGGAGATCAGAGTCGTGGCCTGGCTCCCTGACCTCGGGCAGGTCATTTAATCTGTCCCATAGGAAATGCATAGCGAACCCATACGGCTCAACTATAGGACAAAGAACCCGATTTATACCAGGGCAAGACTTTAACAGACATTTCTTCAAAGAAAACACAGAACCAGGTAGTAAGCATCACTGGTAATTAATGAAATTTCAGTGAAAAGCACAGGAGATATCACTTTATACTCTCATCAACAAAACAAAACACCAAACATCAACCACAAAAAACCAGAAAATAACAAGTGTTGGCGAGAAGGTGGAGAAATAAAAGCCCTTGTCCATTGCTGGTAGGAAGTTGACACAGTGCGGCCCTTGCAGAAAGCAGTGTGACAATTTTCAAAAACCACCCAAAATGTAATTACCATACCACCCATGCAGTGTGCAGTGGGCCATGCCTGTAATCCCAGCTACTCCGGGGGCACAGAAAGGAGGCACAAGCAGAAAGGTTAGGGATGTAGTTCAAGTGGGACAGCACTGCCTTAGCAAGTGTGAGGCTCTGAGTTCAAATTCCTAATTCCAAACCTTGGGGATGGTTTGGACAGTGCTGTAAAGCACACACGCGTGCATGTGCTTGTGTGCCTGTGTGTGGGCATCTGTACAGGATACCACTGGCCTGGGTACAGTGCACCCTTTCACCTCCCCTCTGTAACACACAGACCTCTCACCTCCCTCAGAGGTCAGGACAATTCCGGCCTTCTCCGACATCGCCTTTACTTGGAAATTTGGGATCCACATCTGTTGGGCTGCATTCTGCTTTTTTCTTTCTTTTTTTTTTGTGGTACTGGGCTTTGAACTCAGGGTCTTCACCTTGAGCCACTCCACCAGCCCTATTTTAGTGAAGGGTGTTTTTGAGATAGGCCCTCATGAACTATTTGCCCAGGTTGGCTTTGAACCATGATCCTCCTGATCTCTGCCTCCTGAGTAGCTGGGATTACAGATGTGAGCCACTGGCTCTCGCCTTCATTCTGCATTTTTGATGGTGGAAGACACTCCATGCAAAAAGCCCCTGTGGTCCCTTTCTAGGAAATGACCCCCAATCTCTGTCTCCAGCTCAGACTGCACCCTCGAGCCCCCGATGAGTATATCTGGCTCTCTCTGGCTTCCTGCACCTTGACTGCCCAGAGCTGGACTTGGGTCCCTCCCTCAGGCCAGTCCTCTGAGCCCAAGCTTTCCTCACTCAGATAACCTGGAACTCCGGTGCACTCCCAGGAATGGACAGCAGGGCGTGCAATAGGCTTGTCTGAGAGGAAGTTCTTGGAGCACAGAACTGAACGTGGCCTTTTAAGACACATTGTCCCCACCGGACACCAGGCACCAGGCCACTGCCTAGCCTGGCTTAGCCTGATCCGGGAGGAGGCTGGAGGTGTGAGGCAGGAATCACCATTTCTTCCGTCCATTGCTGTTGTTCTCCTAACTGTCTGATAAGCCCACGCCCTCTCAAACCCTCAAGAAGCTCCCTGGACCTTTGGAACCAAGCCAAAAAACCCCCCACAAAACCCAAACTCTGACATTTGGACCCCTTCTTCCTCTTTGCGGTATTCACCCACGGGCAAATTACTATAACAAAATACCCAAGATCATGACGCTATAAAGAGAAAAGGTTTACTTTGGCTCTGTGTTGAGGCTCCAGTCCAAGATTGGGTGAGCCACTGCTTTGGGTGTCTGATGGGGGGACGATGATGGCGGGGAGGGTGTGGTACTGCAAATCTGTCACCTTATGGCCACAAAGTGAAAGAGCAAGAGATGGGGTTCCTACATCCCTTTCAAGGACGTCTCCCCAAGACCTAAGGACACCCCCGCTAGACCCCTCCTCTGAAAATTTCCACCACCTCCCAAGAGCACTGCTCCTGGGGTCCAAGTGTGGACCTTTAACACATGGCATTTGGGGGTCAGTCAACACCCACACTACAGTATGATCCAGGCCACGCTCCCTTTGGTGTCAGGGTTCAATGCTGGTCCACTCAGCAGACGGTCACCGTGCCAGTGCTGTGGACCCAGCAATGAATGAAGCCAGGGCGGTCTGAGGCCAGTTCTAGTAAAAATGTGAAGCCCTAGCCTGAAAAATAACTAAAGCAGCAAGGTGCTGAGGCTCGTGGCAGAGCGCCTGCCAAAGCCAAGTTAAAACCCAGCGTGGCCCCTTCCCCAAACCCCAAACAGACAAGGTCAGACACCAGCCCTCAAAAGCCCCTTGCTTTGTGTGTGTGTGTGTGCCTAACTTGAAGTACGTGCTGACCAGTGGTCTGGGGTCATCCCTATGCCCCTATGGGGATGGTTCCTTTCCCTATTGACAATAATCCTTTCAAATAAAGTCTTTTCTGACTGAGTAGGGATTTGTTTTTGTCTGACATGCTTGAGAAAAGCAACAGGAGATGGTTACGGGGTGACAGGTTTCAAAAGATCCAGCAAGGGCCACTGGAAGCTTTCTCTCCTGCCCCCAGCCCCCAGTTGTTGGGACAAAGTGATTTCTATCCAAACAATCAAAACTACAGGGTCAGCCAGACGCCAGTGGCTCACACCTGTAATCCCAGCTACTCAGGTGGCAGAGATCAGGAGGATCATGGTTCAAAGTCAGCCTGGGGAAATAGTTTGCAAGACCCTATCTCAAAAAAACCCTTCACAAAAATATGGCTGGTGGAGTGGCTCAAGGTGAAGGCCCTGAGTTCAAACCCCAGTACTGCAAAACAACACAACGAGAAACCCCCACAGGATCGCTACCAATATGGAGACAGCAGCCTTCTCCAGCCCCCTAACTTCCCAGGGCAAGTCAGCTGATTCTGTGTCCCCTCTAGTTTGGAATCAGTGATTATGTGACACAAAGACCTGGAGGCTAAGTAACACTAAGGCCCCCCTCTTTCTCTTCTTGGGGATAAGAACCTCAGTTTTTCTTTTTCCTTTTCTTGCAGCGCTGGAGATTGAACTCAGGGTCTCATGCATGCTGGGCAGGTGCTCTACCACTGAGCTACACCTCCCAGCCCTTTCTTCTGAGAAGCAGGAGGAGGAAAATTCACCTGACCTACCCAAGGCTTGGCCCTTGGGCTTCCGCACCGTGCCAGGCCCACCTGTGCTGGGAGTGGCCGGGTGGATAGAGGCAGTTGCAGGAACTGCTCTGACCACCAGGGGGCACCCAGGCTCCAGGCCAAGTTCAAAGTCCAGTCTCCTGCGTCCATCCTTGCAGCAGGCAGCAGGCACTCCAGTACCTGCAAGCTGTGTGCCTTGGACTGGTCACACAGTGACTGGGTCTTATTTGTTTATTTATTTATTTTGGTGGGACTGGGGTTTGAACTCAGGGCTTCCCGCTTGCGAAGCAGGTGCTCTACTGCTTGAGCCACCCCTCCAGTCCATCTCGCTCTGGTTATTTTGGAGATGGGGTCTCATGAACTATTTGCCTGGGGTTGGCCTCAAAATGCAATCCTCCCAGTCTCAGGTAGCAGGGATGACAGGCGTGAGCCACTTGCGCCTGGCTTCCCTTCCCTTGTCTTGCACGTTATGGTAACGCCAGGGGACTTTGTGCCAGGTGCCACCACTGAGGACTCAGCGAGTGTTAATCGGTGCGGTTACTACCATCAACCCAACTACAGGTGGTAAAAGCGAGGCCAGGGCCGCTGCCCACAAAAACTACGGCGTGAAACATCTCCACTCAATTTTGAATAAAAGTCTGACTGATAATGTGACCCACAGGGCCTCAGACAAAGCTCCAGAACCTTCCAAGTGCCCCAAGACAGCGACTGGAGAGGGAGCAGGAGGCTGCAGCCGTGGTGACAGGGAGAATTCGAGGTTTGAGCACACAGCCATATTGACTTCCTGAGCCTCAGGTTCTCTGAAGATAGGGCCGTGGAAGTGCCTGGGGCTTAGGTGTGGGGATGTGTGTGAAGGTGCTTTGTTCCTGCAGCTCCATGAAATTAAGGCCAACGTCCGGGGGAGAGGGGTGGGCAGAGGGGACCAGGAGGCCTGAGCCTATAAGGGTCACAAAATCCCTGGCCCTGGAGCCTGGGCCACGGTGGGCAATGCTGAAATGGGGCCTGGCCTTGGGGTGTGTAGGATGCCCACTGAGGCTGGATCTTGCTCCAAGAGTCGCTGGCTGCCCTTCAGGAGATGACTGGCAGTGACGGTCCTTCCAGCCTCGCCTGCAGCCCCAGCTTTAAAAATAGTTGCAGAAAAGCCCATTGCTTATTCAATGAGCTCTTTTGTTACAAAAAAAAAAAATCCTGCAGCTCAATTTGTTTAGTTTATAAACGGCTATTACCAAAGAGCTGA
>NC_133391.1:1701890-1926890 GCF_047511655.1 Castor canadensis | reverse complement strand
GGCTTATTTCCACAATGAATGAAGTAAGATACGTGTGGCTGTGATCTCTCTGTGCAGTGTATACCGAAAGGGCTTCAAACAGTGAGAAGCAATGTGCCTCAGAGCATCCACCACTATGGTGTTCGGGTCCTCCCATGCCAAATAAGAACCCTCAGCTTTACTTGGGCAGCTGCTCCAATAAACCTGGTGCCATGAAAGGAGGACAGAAGCTTCCACGAACCCTCATTTCTCCTGTGTCTGGAAAGGAAAAGAAAGCACTTGCTTTCTTAGATTTCCTGAATGACTTTTTCTCCTGGTGTGAGTCTATTATTGCTTTTGTGGAAGGGGTGCCCCACATCCCCCCAACTTTTTTTAACCCAGGGTCTTAAAATTGTTAAGTTATATCCTGATTACAGGATTTGTTCAGCAATAATCCTTCCTGTGCTTGCAATTCTAGCCAGCAACAATACAGACTATCAGGTAGCATTTGACATTTTGACTAAGGAGAAATAACCTTTCCAATTTACTAAATCCTGCTTTTAGAGAGTCATTACCTTACTGAAAATGGGTTAAGCTGAGGGAAGAAATGTAATCATTGAAATATTTTTAAAATGCTGATGGCATTTAAATTCAGAGGGGAGGGTGCTCTATTTACTAAACAGCATAGCACAAGAAATGGCCAAGGAGAGCTTGGCTCCTCTATCTCTCCATACAGAAAAGCAAATTTCAGAGGAATTTCAAGTTTCTAAATAAAAGTAAAATAGCCAAGCTCAACATCTGAGAAGTTAGGACACTGTTTCACAGAACTAAGGGAAACAGGAGCCCTGAGTAAAGGCAGAAAACATGATTACATATGTTTTTATTTATTCTACAGCAGCGACATCCCCTAAATCACTGCAGAAGTCACACCGTGGGATGAGGTTTCTAAGATGAATTACCAATGCAGTTAGCCAGACACAGGGTGGACACTCTCAAACCGACAGTAACGGATAGCTGCATGGGGAAACAGGCAAGGGGACAGTCACAGAAGACAAAACTGAAGTGGTCAGCAAGCATGAAGAGACGTCCACCCTCACAATATTCAGTACACGCAACTTAAATCAGCAACGAGATACCATTTGTCACCTGTCACATTTAGCACACACTAAGAGCAGTAACTAGGTCTGTTAAAGACGTGAGAAGAATGAGCAATCTCCCGTGATGCTTTTAGGAACATGAATGCAGCGAACGTTGGGGAAAGGAATTTTATAGGACAGTATCTGCGGAGTCTCGATTAGTAAGCATTTAGTTATTACTGAAGTCCAGTGTGTACAAGGTGCACAAGTGTGTGAGCACTTCTGCCAGGATGAGAAGTGTTTCGAAGGATACACTCTACAATGCCAACACAACGAAAAGGCAAGGCATGGGGCACAGGCTACTGGTTAAAGACCATTCTCGTTCCGTAACAGCTTGCTTCAGTTGTTACAATTAAGTTTTGGGGTTTTTGTTGTTCTTGCAGTACTAGGGTTTGAACTGAGGGACTTGCAGTTGCTGGGCAGGTGCTAGACCACAAAAGCCACATACCCCCAGCCCTTTTATTGCTTTAGTTATTTTTCAGATAGGATCTTGGCATTTTTGCCTGGGATAGGCCTCAAATGCAATCCTCCTATCTAGGACCTAGCTGAGATTACAGATGTATGTCACCACCCCCATCTTGTTTGCTAATGGGATCTCCCTAACTTTTTTTTCCTTGCAGGAGACATTCGTTGTACAGGGGAAGCTCATAGTGACAATTCCAAATTAGCTTATGTTACACATTGGTCAGATCACCCCACCATCTCTCCCTTTGACCCCTCCCCACCCCACTTAAAGCAATTGCAAGAGGTTTCTTTGTTCTATGTCCTATAAGTATGTGAAGTCCATCAACTATATACCCTACCTTAATCTCATTCATTCACCTTCCCCTCCCACACACTGTACCTGTAGTACAATCCTGTCTTTCATTGTTAATATTTAGGTCAACGTTCCATGGGGTTTCTCAATGTGTCTTGCTGTGAGTCTACTTGCTTATGCTGGCCTTGAACCACGATTCTCTCCATCTCTGCCTCCTGAGAAGCTGAGTTCACAGACGCGAGCTACCACAGCTGGCCAACTTTTGTGACAAATAAAATATAAAAATGTCAACTATTACTCTTTTAATGTGGTTTAATATATTAAAGCAGATATAAAGAAGGCTGAACTGTAAGCCTGTTGAGCAGAGGATGCTTTGTAAATGAGATCTAGTCTGTCTGCATCCGAGGAGATTTTAATAAGATTCAGCTTCAGAGCTGTATCACCTGTCCCTTTCAGGAGAATAGGAAGCTAAAGCCCATTGAGCATCCTGGCTCATTGATATTCCAGGCCACTTGGTTCAATCTCCCTTCATGGGGTTCATCTGTCCTTTCTTCGGCCGTCTTCCGGAATGCCGTTCTATCAATACATGGAACCTAAAAAGATGAACCAGACCACTGCTAAAAAAGATTCTGAAGGGAGCAAAAGGTAAGGTAGTAACCTCCTAAGCAAATTCACTTGGCCATATAGTGTAATGATACCCTGGGATATTAACTAAACTCTGCAGTGCCTCTGGCTTGATGTTATTTATTTCTTACAAGTTGAATTCAAATATGGTTTAATCTTGTTGCAAAACAAGATGGTTTGAAGCCATCAATTTGTAATACAATGCTGTTTTATCATTCATTGCCAGGAACCTACTAGAGGAAGTTAAAAGCAGAGACTTAATAGAGTTAACGGAACCAAAATATGTCACATGACAAAGTTTCTGAAAGTAAGCGGGGTGTACTTTGTAAGATTCTCATTTTAAAATTTGTCAATAAGGCACTGATGAAAATTTTAATTTACTACATGTGACGAGCTGTTGCAAAACCTGCCAAGTCTAAGATTTTATCCCGCTTTCTGCAATCTGTGAAAAAGGCGAAGGACAAATGTTTTAGTAGTATACAGTTCTGGGTGCACACCCTAACGCCAACATTTCTTAATTCTGTGATTGGACTAAGTAAATGTGCTCCCGTGAGCCTCAGATGCTTCATCCACAGTGGGGATGTTAGAACCTAGCATTCACTTTGAATGAACGTGACATTCATGCCACAGCATGCCAAGCACGTAGCAGGTGCTCACCGAATTATAGCAATTAATATAATTAACAAAATTTATGATTTATACCAAGGCTGTTAAAAATTCTAAAACAAACAAAATGCAAACAAACAGACCGGAAACAAGCACAAGTTCAACCAACTGAGTGTCACTTGCCCCTAAAAACAATCATAGCAAGAACTTCCTGATTTGGGCTCCACAGTTAAGCTGACCAACTCCTCCTGCTAGGTGCAACTGGAAACCCTGCACGCCGTGTATCAAGCCATGCAGAAGCGGAAGCACACGCACGTTAGAGAGCCATCAGACTGTCATCAGACTGTCATCAGACTGTGGACTAGCACAGCAGTACCCTCCTGTGCTTCCTTTCAGCCCCATCCCAGACTGGATGCTGGAGAAGATGGCACCCAAGGAAAACCAAGAGGAACAGACAAAAACCTCCTAGAAAAACCTGCTCTCCCAACCACAAGCCCAGCAAAGGCGCACCCACCAAATCAGAAAACTCAGATAAGAACCAGTCTTCTCCAGCCATTGCAGGGTGGGAGGGAAGGCCAGAAACTATCAGCAGAAACCGAGTACATGGCCTAGACTCCCACAGTGCCCAGCTATGTCAAAGTGCCCTCTTCCCATCCCACTGGCGTGGCATCAGAGAAGACGGGGCAGAGTTGAGACTGTCATCACCACCCAGCTGTATCGAGTCCCAGCCTCTCCCATGACATCAGAGGAGGCCACATGGATGGACAGCCTGGATCCTCACTCCCTCCCCACCAAGGTCACGTAAGATGAGAGCAGGAGGAAAACCAAATCTTTTACCACCATCCCATGGTAAGGAGGTATCCTCCCCTGTGGTGGCAGCAAGGTGAGCTCCTCTCCACGATAGGAAGGTATCAGTGAAGTCCTGGTGGGGAGCTTAAAATCTTACCACCACCAAGCAGCAGTGAGGAGCCCTGGTCCCCTTAGTGTCAACGCAACCTGAGTGGGGACTGTGAGCTATCCCCACCTAAACTTAGCAGTAACATAAGGGCACCCCATTCCCCAGCGGGTACAGTTTCTGAGAAGGCCTCTCAAGAAGTAAGGCTTAAATAAGATCCAGAGTCTTAAAATATAGCACCCCAAATGTCTAAGATATAATAATAATATCACTCATCAAGCCAAGGACCAGAAAAACATGTCACTGTAAAGGAGAAAAGACACTAACAGACACTGACACCACGATGACAGAGACACAGAATTACCAAGTAAAAAGCCAGGCATGGTGGCACACACCTGTAATCCTGGAAGGCAGGGGCAGAAGCATCAGGAATTTAGGGCCAGCTTGGGCTGCATAAGGAGCCCCTATCTCAAGAGATGTGGGGGGTGAGGAGAGGGTAGGAGGGAAGGAGGAAGGAAGAAAGGAAAGAAAGAAGAAAGGAAGGAGGATCATCAGCAAGGATGTTAAACTAGCATGGTAAAAGTACATCCAGACACACTTTTGAAGCAAATAAAAAGAAAACTCTCAGGCAAGAAACAGACATTTTAAGAAGCAAAACAAAACCTTCAGGGATGGGCTCACACCAGAACGTATCTGATCTGCACGACTGCGAGGACGTGACCGGGAAGGAGTCAGGAGCTCCGGAGGCGGTGCCATTGTAATGACAGACCCGTCCAGGAGAGGATAAAGTGGGTAGGGCTGAGAAGTAGTCAATGAAGCTCTACTTGTAATGTTGGAAAACTTGGCAGAAGACCTATGGGTTAAGATACCACAGACTTAAGAACCAACTTAACCCCACACAGGCTGAACACCAAGAAATCCATGAACGCAGTCATAGCCAAATGTCAGAAAAAACAAACACAAAGCAACATCTTGGAACCACTGAGAGAGAGACAGCTACAGAAATGGAGTCTATTAGAACGACAGAGCCTCTCCCAGGGAACCAGGAGGGAGGAAGAAAGGACGTCCCTCAAGTGCTGAGAGAAAAGGGCTGTCGGCTGCAAACTGCACATCCATCAAAAGTACCCTCCACAAATGAAGGTGAAATCAAAACGTCCTCAGTTGAGGGAAAATGGGAGAGTTTGTCTCCTGCAGACCTGCCTGGTAAAAATGCCCAGAGTCCCACCAACAACATGATGAAAGGGTCTTAGAATACGAGGAGAGAGAAGGAAGAGAAACAGAAGTGCTGCCTCACTGGCCTCTGTAAGTGCCAACACCCCCAGCCCTGCCCCCTGCCTCTTCCCCCACAAGGACTCTACCCTAGCCCAGAAGCCCTCTGCCTACACACCCTTCCGTCCCTTTGTCACCTGGTCAGTTTCAAACCCCAGCTAGAGCATCACACCCTCAAGGGGGACTTCTGGACCTCCGGCAGCAAGGACATCACAGCATTCCGAACCCTTAGAACATCAGGACAGTTACGACTGTTGGTGTGACTGTTCAATTCTCTGCCACCTGAGATGCTGGACAGTTTGCGTCATCACTCTGTCCCCTCACCTGTGTCTGTCCTACATCTCTCAGTTGGCACTGGTTGTAGCATAGCAAATAGGAGCAGGAGTGAGAGCGCATCACTTCTGAGCACATGCTCTGAAATCAAGCACACCTGCTACGACCTCTCACTGACACCCATCACCAGCCATCATCACATTAGTCAACGATAACGAACAATGCTCTTTGTTATTGAACCTCTTCTGTTCATAGCATCCTACACCCAAGTCTTCAAGCCACTGGCAGATCATGTTCTAGTGAGCTTTGAACTTGAAATGATCTGTTTGCGTTTTATTATGGCACTTCCAATGGTGACCTCACTAGCCTGGTGACAATAAATTTATAACCAAAAACTCTAAAAATAAAAGCCAGTATGCCTACTGGCCACCAAGTGAAAAGAGCTGGTATATAAATATACGATGGAGAAATAGCAGCCTCTTCAACAAAAACTGCTGGGAAAACTGGTTAGCAGTCTGCAAAAAACTAAAACTAGATCCATGTATATCACCCTATACATCTACAGATGTACAGGAAAGAGTAGGAAATACTCTGGAGTTAGTAGGTATAGGTAAGAACTTCCTCAACGAAACCCCAGCAGCACAGCAACTAAGAGATAGCATAGATAAATGGGACCTCATAAAACTAAAAAGCTTCTGTTCATCAAAAGAAATGGTCTCTAAACTAAAGAGAACACCCACAGAGTGGGAGAAAATATTTGCCAGCTACACATCAGACAAAGGACTGATAACCAGAATATATAGGGAACTTAAAAAACTAAATTCTCCCAAAACTAATGAACCAATAAAGAAATGGGCAAGTGAACTAAACAGAACTTTCTCAAAAGAAGAAATTCAAATGGCCAAAAAACACATGAAAAAATGCTCACCATCTCTAGCAATAAAGGAAATGCAAATTAAAACCACACTAAGATTCCAGCTCACCCCTGTTAGAATAGCCATCATCAGCAACATCACCAACAACAGGGGTTGGCGAGGATTCGGGAGAAAAGGAACCCTCTTACACTGTTGGTGGGAATGTAGACTAGTACAACCACTCTGGAAAAAAATTTGGAGGCTACTTAAAAAGCTAGACATTGATCTACCATTTGATCCAGCAATACCACTCTTGGGGATATACCCAAAAGACTGTGACACAGGTGACTCCAGAGGCACCTGCACACCCATGTTTATTGCGGCACTATTCACAATAGCCAAGTTATGGAAACAGCCAAGATGCCCCACCACTGACGAATGGATTAAGAAAATGTGGTATCTATACACAATGGAATTTTATGCAGCCATGAAGAAGAACGAAATGTTATCATTCGCTGGTAAATGGATGGAATTGCAGAGCATCATTCTGAGTGAGGTTAGCCTGGCCCAAAAGACCAAAAATCATATGTTCTCCCTCATATGTGGACATTAGATCAAGGGCAATCACAACAAGGGGATTGGACTTTGAGCACATGATAAAAGTGAGAGCACACAAGGGAGGGGTAAGGATAGGTAAGACACCTAAAAATTAGCTAGCATTTGTTGCCCTTAATGCAGAGAAACTAAAGGAGATACCTTAAAAGCACCTGAGGCCAACAGGTAAAGGGGACCAGGAACTAGAGAAAAGGTTAGATCAAGAAGAACCTAGAAGGCAACACACACGTATAGGAAATTAATGTGAGTCAACTCCCTGTATAGCTATCCTTATCTCAACCAGCAAAAACCCTTGTTCCTTCCTATTATTGCTTATACTCTCTCTACAACAAAATTAGAAATAAGGGCAAAATAGTTTCTGCTGGGTATTGAGGGGGTAGAGGGGAGAGGGAGAGGGCGGAGTGGGTGGTAAGGGAGGGGGTGAGGGCAGGGGGGAGAAATAACCCAAGCCTTGTATGCACATATGAATAATAAAATTTAAAAAAATAAATAAATTAAAAAAAAAAAGAGCTGGTATCTTCAAGGTCACATGTTAAGCTGAACTTAACACATTCTGCTTCCCCATAGCAACTCCACACAAAGAAACAGCGAAATCAAAGTGAGACCAAGGCTGGGGAGCAAGCTGTCTGGGATGCCTGAACTTGGTATTCAGCTAGCACTGTGGATTTTGTAACTAGTCATCATCTCTCTCATTAATAAGCAGTTAGTGACAAAATCAAATCACATCATCTGTGCAGTTAATTAAACGCTGGAAAAATATTCAGGGGATACAAATTTTATTAGCATGGCTGACATCTGTCAACTATTTTGGTTAATTACTCCTGAGTTTGGATTCTCACCTTCAACTAGTTCCAATTTTAATATATTTGGCATAAGGGGTTTTCAAACTACCCTTCTCTCTGTTGACTATTTCTGTTTTATTCCTATTGTAAAATTGTCAGAAGGAAGTAGTGTTAGCTCCCATACTGACACGGTGCGTTCCATAGCTAAATAAATTAAACCGTTAATTGGCAGGATACCATCCTCCTCATGGTTAAATTCTTTGCCAATGCCTGTGAAGAACTCTCAGTGCTGCTATGCAGGACACAGAGTGTTTTGAACTCTCACTTACACGTTCAGCACGTAACTCCAAGACTTTTCTCTAGAGCAGAAAAAGTCATTGGGCTTTTTTTTGTTTTTTAATAAGTTGGGTACGGATTGTTTGTGTGGCTTTGTAAGTGAACAGACCTCCCAGGCCTCATCCAATCTGCAAGCCACTCGTGGTGTGTGAGGTCAGGCTTCTAGCAAGAGATTAGTTTTGAAGTAAAACAGAAGCCTGGCTGGAGTGACAAGAAGAATGAAAAAGGTAAGCGGGAACGGGAGAGGTGAGACAGGTGAAGAAGACCGATCCTTCACAGGAAGTAAAGCAACCACAGCCACTGAACGTGCAGCTCAGATCTGCACAGGTAGTCCTTGGCAACGAGAACACACAAAATGAAAGACACAGAGAAAAGTACTGTGCTAAACACAGAGTGTACCCAGTGCACGAAACACTACAAGTGCTTTACTTTTCATGTCTCCAAGAGCCAAACCCTTAAAGGAAACAGAGAAACTGAGTCCCCACGGTTGCAAAGCTAGAGAGTGACAGAGAGTTGAACTCACGACCCTGAGTTTGAACTAGGGAGGTTGACACTGTGTCCTCTACCCCACACCCTGCTTCAAAAAGGACCAGCATCCACATAAGGAAGTGGTCCTAAAAGCAATCAGAATAGGTCCACTCTCAAAGACAAAATATGTCCCAAATTGTCCTTTAGGAATTGGGGATTTATAACCAACCATTCCTTCTTTTGAGACTATGTAGCCCAGGCTGGCCTGGAACTAGCACTACTCCTGTCTCAATCTCCTAAATGCTGGGATAACAGGCTTGTGTCACCATACCTGGCTTTACTCGTATACTTTATGTAACTTGCCAAACAGGATTGTAGTGTCAGTAGGGGTGGCAATAAAACCCACTTGACACACGGTAGGAAGTCCAACCTTGGCCTCACTACTACAATCAATATTTCTTATAAAAATGTGAATCCCTAACATGAAAGGCCTTGATCTGTAAAAGGCAGGGCTATCTAAATACCTTGGCCCCTGACCTCTTTCCTCCTAACTAGAATTAGGAAGCTCCTGTGTGTGATGGCTTCATCTTTTCACATTTTCCTCTACCTTTCCTGCAGGAAATGCCTAGGATGGGTGGGTGATTCTCAGAGCTCTATCTTAAATCCATCCTAATCTCACCCTGCATGCTCACTGAGATAAACCAAGTCCTCTGGCACCTGCGGGACAAGGCTGTCTAGGCAGAAATCAGGGTTGTTCCTCTGGGTGAAGCCTCCCATGGTTAGATGCAATTAAGTAACAACTCTGAAAATCCAGCAGAAAGATCAATTCCCATTGTCCCACCTAATCCGTCAGCAAGGCACCCAGGGACCTTTTGCTTTCTTTCTGATCAAGGATCCTCAGCACTTTACATTTTAAACACAGACAATGGTTTTAGGTCTCTCAGACTCAGAGGCCTGGTCGTGGATGGGACTCAATATTGTTAAGATGTGAATTCTCTACAAGGTGTTCTGTAATTTAAATGCAATTGGATCTGCATCCCAGGTAAACTTTTAGTCAAAATTAACAAGCTGCTCCTGACTTCACGTGATGTCGTCCAAACAACTTTGAAAAACAGGACCAAAGTTGGCGGCCTGACCTCAGTAACTATTGTGATGCCACTGTAAACAAAACAGTGCAGCATTGGTGTAGAGGGATAAAGAGACCAACAGAACAAATTAGAGTCCAAAAATAGAGCCACACTTCCATGGACAAGTGATTTACAAGGAAGTGAAAAGGCAAGTAAGAGGAGAAAGGAGTCTTTTCTAACAAATGGTGCTGGCACCGTTAGATATCCACACACAAAGAAAACAGAACGAATCTTTGGGGTTTAAACCCACACCCCATCCTATTCGCGAAACCTAATTCAAAATGGATGGTAGGCTTAAATGTAAACCTAAACCTCTAAAACTTATAGGCAAAAGCTTAGGAGAAAATATTTGTGACCTTAGGTTTGACAGAGGCTTCTTAGATATGACATCAAAAGTGCAATCCACAAAAGAACAAATTGGAAAACTGAGCTTCATCAAAGGTAAAACTGCCCTTCAACAGACACCATTAAGAAAAGGAAAAGACTGGAGGAAAGTCCTGCAAAGCATGTAATGCCTGATACACTTGTTTCCAACATAAAGAGCTTCCCAACCTCAAAGAAAACAATCCAACTTAAAAACTAGGCTGGGGACACAGCTCAAGTGATAAAGTGCTTGCCTGGCAAGCTCAAGGCCCTGAGTTCAAATCACAAAAAGAAATAGTGTAGGCTGGGTGTGGCAGCTCACGCCTACAATCCTAGCTACTTAAGAGCAAAGCTTGGGAGGATCCAGGCTCAAGGTCACTCCAGGCAGAAAGGTCACAAAACCCCATCTCCACCAATGGCTGGGCACAGTGGCACATGCCTGTCATCCTAGCTATGTGGAGAAGCACAAATAGGATGCTGGCCTAGGCATAAAGTCATAAAGTGAGAGCCTATCTCAAAAATAACCAATGAACAAAGGCTGTGAGTGAGGCTGAAGCAGGAGAGCGCCTGCCTAGCAAGCATGAGGCCCTGAGCTTGTGCATGTATGCGTGTGTGTGCATGTGCATGTATGTGTGCATGCATGTGCATGTGCGTGTGTGTGTTTCAACAGTGCTTCACACAAGATCTATGGATGGCAAATAATCCCATAAAAACCTGCTCCACAACAAAACCAAGGAAGGAAGTGGAAATTAAAACCATATGCACTTATTAGATTGCTAAACTTAAGACAGTGTGTTAAGTACTGGCCTGGAGGAAGGGAAACTACAAAAACAGGGACCCAGCATATGACCCCACCATTTCATCCCTCTATTTGCCCATGAGAGAAAGAAGATTCCTGCAGATAAACACTAACACCGGGCTGCACATCGTCCAGAACTGAAAATAACCCACGCCCCCCCCATCAGTAGGTGGGTGAGCACACAAACGGGGGTGTAGTCACACAGCGGAGCACTGACTCACAACAAGGAATAAACACAAGTAGCTCTCAAGGGAACCAGGCCCAACCCAAAGACGACACATAGTGCCTCCGTTTATCTAAACGTTATAGCACGTAAAGCGCCAACAGTGACAAAAGGCACATCAGTGGCTGCTTCTTAGACACAAAGACAAACATGCAGGTGACCTGAAAGGACACAGATTTTCACTGTCTTGATTCAGGTTGCTTTTAGGATATATACATTCAAAACCTCAGATTACACACTTCAAATAATTCCCTTTTATTTTAGGTCAATTAACCTTAACAGAGCCATTAGCCAGTCGATATAGGGTATTTATCTAATTGTCTCTTTCTGATCCACTTCGGACAACATGCCACCTTTGGTAAGAATGGAGGTTAAAACCTCATGGCCATCTAGACTACCTTCCTCTCTCATACTGGACCCTTAACTGAACCACAGATGACCGAAAGTTCTTTACGTTCAACAGAGCAAGCTGTGACATCTCACCCAAAGGTGGCTGGGCTTTAAGAAACATCGGAAAGAGGGGAGCACGCCGCTTTTCCTGCCCCGCTGCACAGAGCTCAGGAAGCCCTCGTGGGATACCCTGCTGCACCCAATCACTGTACTGCGGTGTTCCAGACTCGCCTATGCAGCTTGGCACCTAACTGATGGCTGTCCCGAGTCAGTCATAGGAAAGGGTGACCACACCCCAAGACCATCTAACACCACTCCTGACTAGTCCCCAGAGCTGATGGGTCAAGAGCTGGCATGGCTCATGGATTGGTAGAATCAACATAGTAAAAATGTCAATACCCCCAAAAGTAATCTACATGTTTAATGCAATTCCCATCAAAATTCCAATGACATTCATTAAAGAGATCGAAAAATCTACCGTGAAATTTATATGGAAACACAGGAAGCCACGAATAGCCAAGGCAATACTCAGTCAAAAGAACAATGCAGGAGGTATCACAATACCTGACTTCAAACTATATTACAAAGCAATAACAATAAAAACAGCATGGTACTGGCACAAAAACAGACACGAAGACCAGTGGAACAGAATAGAGGACCCAGATATGAATCCACACAACTATACCCAACTTGTCTTTGACAAAGGAGCTAAAAATATACGATGGAGAAATGGCAGCTGGGAAAAGTGGTTAGCAGTCTGCAAAAAACTGAAACTAGATCCATGTATATCACCCTATACCAAGATTAACTCAAAATGGATCAAGGATTTTAATATCAGACCACAAACTCTAAAGTTGATACAGGAAAGAGTAGGAAATACTCTGGAGTTAGTAGGTATAGGTAAGAACTTTCTCAACGAAACCCCAGCAGCACAGCTACTAAGAGACAGCATAGATAAATGGGACCTCATAAAACTAAAAAGCTTCTGTTCATCAAAAGAAATGGTCTCTAAACTGAAGAGAACACCCACAGAGTGGGAGAAAATATTTGCCAGCTACACATCAGACAAAGGACTGTTAACCAGAATATATAGGGAACTTAAAAAACTAAATTCTCCCAAAACTAATGAACCAATAAAGAAATGGGCAAGTGAACTAAACAGAACTTTCTCAAAAGAAGAAATTCAAATGGCCAAAAAACACATGAAAAAATGCTCACCATCTCTAGCAATAAAGGAAATGCAATTAAAACCACACTAAGATTCCAGCTCACCCCTGTTAGAATAGCCATCATCAGCAACACCACCAACAACAGGGGTTGGCGAGGATTCAGGAGAAAAGGAGCCCTCTTACACTGTTGGTGGGAATGTAAACTAGTACAACCACTCTGGAAAAAAATTTGGAGGCTACTTAAAAAGCTAGACATTGATCTACCATTTGATCCAGCAATACCACTCTTGGGGATATACCCAAAAGACTGTGACACAGGTGACTCCAGAGGCACCTGCACACCCATGTTTATTGCGGCACTATTCACAATAGCCAAGTTATGGAAACAGCCAAGATGCCCCACCACTGACGAATGGATTAAGAAAATGTGGTATCTATACACAATGGAATTTTATGCAGCCATGAAGAAGAACGAAATGTTATCATTCGCTGGTAAATGGATGGAATTGCAGAGCATCATTCTGAGTGAGGTTAGCCTGGCCCAAAAGACCAAAAATCGTATGTTCTCCCTCATATGCGGACATTAGATCAAGGGCAAACACAACAAGGGGATTGGACTTTGAGCACATGATAAAAGCGAGAGCACACAAGGGAGGGGTGAGGATAGGTAAGACACCTAAAAAACTAGCTAGCATTTGTTGCCCTTAATGCAGAGAAACTAAAGGAGATAACTTAAAAGCAACTGAGGCCAACAGGTAAAGGGGACCAGGAACTAGAGAAAAGGTTAGATCAAAAAGAATTAACCTAGAAGGTAACACACACGCACAGGAAATCAATGTGAGTCAACTCCCTGTATAGCTATCCTTATTTCAACCAGCAAAAACCCTTGTTCCTTCCTGTTATTGCTTATACTCTCTCTACAACAAAATTAGAAATAAGGGCAAAATAGTTTCTGCTGGGTATTGAGGGGGTGGGGGGAAGAGGGAGGGGGTGGGGGGAGAGGGAGGGGGTGGAGTGGGTGGTAAGGGAGGGGGTGGGGGCAGGGGGGAGAAATGACCCAAGCTTTGTATGCACATATGAATAAAAAAAAAAAAAAAAAAGAGCTGGCATGTCCCTCAGAAGAGTCACGGCTTGATGACACAATTTTGCGTGGGATATTCACTCGGAAAATACAAAAGGGGCTGACTGTGTTGTTTCTAACCAGCTGAGGCTCAAGAGAAAACGGTCATGAAGTGCGCATTCAGAATGCTCCAGTGCTGACAGCAAGGGAGTAGGATGGGATGGCCAATGAGGGGACTGGCGAAGAACAGCTTTTCAGGATGTCCACAGTGAGGGCTGCTGAAGTGCCAGGAGAGAAAGATCAAGAGTTAAGGTGGGACAAGAAACAAGCACAGAAGAGGGCTGGCCCAAGGATGAGCGACCCCATGCTCGCTAGTGACAGGCCAACCCTGACACACTCCGCCCCATATTCCGGACACTGGGCCACCACCCCACACCACTCCTTCATGTCACCAGAGGTACCAGCACCTGAGCTAGAGGTCTTCACAGTGGACATCTCCTGACACTGGTGTTGTTCCTGCAGCTGTCCACGGGGGACAGACAGGAAGTATACAATGACAACAGGAAACATGGGCACACGTGAGGCTTCTCTTGCACAGAAGTCTTAGAATCTAGAATGCTCTCTGTCTAAGGAGGAAGCACTTGAATGCATGGTGCATTCATTCTCTCTCTCTTTGCATGATGATAAACTGAGCTGAAAGACAGGTGACATCATAAAGCCATAGGCTAGCTCAATGTGTTTAATGTAGAAGTCGCCTGTGTTGGAACTGTGAAGTAATACAGGTCTTTGCAGCACGCATGCAGTGTCACACGAGGAGAACACACAATGAAAAATAAAAGCACCATGGTCGGGAGGCCTGAAAGGCTCAGGGGCTTACTTACAAGTACTAACTATGTGCCCCTGGACGACTTTGCTATCACAAGTCCACTGCTTCATCGGTAATGGGCAATTCCACCTATTCTCCCAACACCAGGCCGAGAGGGTCACAGGAGAGAGGACAGAAACCATGTGACCTCACGCAGGGGCGGACACGTTGTCACCAGCATCGCGTCATTGCTTACAGAGCTGTCAGCTACGCCATTTCTTTAGTAGCAAGTTCCACCACAGAAGACAGAACTGTTCAAAGCTTTTACGAAGCTTTCTGAATATTTTTATTCTCCTTAATCACATCTAGTTTTGACTGCTGACATCTAATGGAGAATTACAGGTTTCCTACGGTTTCATATCATTTAAAAACTTCTGACACTTTTCACAGACTATAAAACACTGGCAATATTATGTTTAAATGTTCTTTATAAAAAGTCAAATTTCACCCTTTAAAACACTTTCATCTTTTATTCCACCTGAAACCTACTTCTTAGATCTGGGAAATAACAATGTTAGAAGACCTTTTATCTTCAAAAATCATTTATTACTTACTGCCAAGTCAGGTTGTCGGACATACTTTTAGCATTAAAATAGTTCCCTTCATCCCTGAAGGGCACTGACCAATGAAGGTGAAGGACTACAATAAATCCTCCTGTATTGGCTGAGTACAGTGACTCACACCTATAATCCCAGCTACTTGAGAGGCTGAGATGAGAGGACTGAGGTTCAAGACCAGCCCAGCCCAACACTTCCTGAGACCCCACCTCCAAAATAACCAGAGCCACACTGGAGGATGGCTCAAGTGGTAGAGCTCCTGCTTTGCAAGTGCAAAGCCCTGAGTTCAAACCCCAGTCCCACAAAAAGAAAAAAGAAAAAAAAAACCCTGTACTGATTTTTAAGAACTGTATTAATCTTCTTTCCATGGTCTAAGGTCATTTGCAAAGAGCAATCATTTACAGCAGACCAGGATCTCCTGGACAGAAAGCAGCAATGCATTGAGACCAATTCATTAAACAGCAAATTTCCCATTTTCTCAATAAAATGATAATACATCACAATGAGGTAAAAACATGCTTCCTTTAGAGGACAGTCTACTGTTCATTCTAGTTCCTGGGGATGGAGACAAAAGCACTGAGATTTGAATTCAGGACCTTGCACTTGCTCAGGTAGGCACTCTACTATTTGAACCACACCTCCCATCCTTTTTCTTGGGATGGGGTCTTGCTTTGTGCTCAAGCCAGCCTGGACAGTGACCCTCTGATATTTTACGCTTCCCGCCCTCAGTGGGATGACATGCACCATGACCATACCCAGCTTTTTTCTTTGAGATGGGGTCTTTCAAACTTATTACACAGGCTGGCTTAGAACCATGATTCTTCTTATCCCAGCCTCCTGCATACGTGGGATGGCAAGTGGGCACCACTGCACTCAGCCATTGGTTGAGATGGGGAATTGCAAGGCATTTTTTGCCTAAGCTGGCCTTGTACCATGATCTTTACGATCTCAGCCTCTCAAGTAGCTAGGATTACAGGTGTAAGCCATTGTGCCCAGCTTTAAATGAGCTTTTTTAAAGCAGCCTAGCACTCTAGACCTCGGGTGTCAGGGCAAGTGGGAAGATGGTGAGGACAAAGATGCTGTCCTAACTTGAATATTCATGATTTAGTGGTAATTACTTCTTTCAAGGTTCAGTCACCTTCAAAATATTACATGATAAAAAGAAGAGAAAGATATTATATGGTCTGTGGCCAAGAACGTTAATAAAGGGCCTTTCGAAAGTATAATCACTGTTTTCATTCTCTATTTAAGTCTTCATTTTTTTCCATCTCAGTTGCCAAATTTCAATCTTCATTGATTAAAAACACAGAACTTCTTGCATACAAATTTATTCAGATTTGCAAACATTAAATCATCATTAGATCAGAATGACAACCATGACAAAATTAATACAGCAAAAGAGGTTTGGGGAAATGTAAAATTTAAAATGTATTGAATTAGGTTTTAAATTGAACCCATACAAGCTTAAGTTCAATGAAAACCAATACTGCATACTTTTAAATCAATTATTTCATAACTATCTCCCTAAATCCTTTAACTTACCAAGAAATCCTATCTAAAAAGTTTTCTCAAGTCAGGCATTAAATACCACTGAAATGCAAATTGGATCTAAACTTGTACTAAATCCATCAAATGTCACCTTACCTCAATTCATCAAGTCACTTTACACGAGTGATTCTTGAAAGTGTCCTCGGGGCTCATTACTGTTACAATTAAGATCCATATTACAGTGAAAATCAAATGACATAATTATTTTGAATAATTATGGATCTAAACTCTTTGAAATAACTTATCATGCAAGCCGCACCATACCAAACCCATTTAAAACCTCACACATAATTTAGACCTCATTTCTAAAGTCAACGGGTAGTGAAGGTAACAGTTCTGCCTTTTAAAAATACTTTTAATGAGAAGAAAAACAAGGGATTCCTTTCTAAGATTCTTGTGAGTGGCAGGGAGAGAGGTTTGGGCTGGAAATGTCAGTTTGGTAGTAATCCTTACGAATCCACGGAAAAAGGTTGAGCGCAGGGGACAAGGGAGAAGATGTGCTTAGTAAACAAGGCAAAGGGGCCGAGTTTTAGCTCATCTTTCAGAAAAATCACCTAGGAGACAAGTGAGTGTAAAATAAAGACTGCTGTGAAATGGGCTGGTTCCCACCCCTCTGGTTTTCTAGGGGTCAACGAGGAGGCAATTGGGGGCTCCACCAGAATGTGCTTTGTGCTCCTTGCAATTCCACTCTTCTCTGCTGCCTGAACCATTGCCCAGTGGGGTCTTAACTCAGAACCCCAAAAGTAGACTGTTATGGTTTGGATATGAAGTGTCTCCCCATTACAAAAATTGTTCACCGAAGTGTTGAAGGTGTGGTCCCCAGCTGTGCATCCAGTCATGGATGGATGACTGATCCTAAGGACCCTGAACTCACGGGTAGAGTCACAATTAGATGACTTCTTTAGAAGGTGGGGCCTGGATAAGAATCGTGACTGAGATGCATGTTTGAATTGATCTCTCTTGGCCCCGGCCTCCTCCTGCGACATCCCTCAGCCTCTGGCCAGCAGGAGAGGGGTCAACTGTCCCTCAAGCTCTTGCTGCCTCACTACAGCCCAACAACGGGCTGATGCCATGTGCCAAAATTAACCATTCCTCCCTTGAAGTTGCTTTTCCCAGGTATTTTGTCACGGTGACAAAACACGTGACCAACACACAGACAGGCCTGAGTTGATGATGTCAGTAATTCAGACCCCACAGGAAGGCAATGTGTCATGGGGTGACATCCCGCTGGGTGATGCTGAGTTGGGCTGGAAACTGGCAAAATGTCCTTGAATGAGCTACTCAGCATCTTTGAGCCAGGGATGCCCCTAATACAAAATGGAAGTGATGCTCACGGAGCTGGGAGGCTGAACACGAAGAAATGTGATCTCGGTAAATGCCAGCTCAGTTATGGCACTCTGCCATCTCCAAGAGAAGTGGGTGGTGCTCATAGCTAAGCAAGCTTCCTCAGGGAAGCACCAGGTGGCCCAGCCAGGACACCCACCCTTGGCGAGTAAAGGGGGACCCTGAATCAAAATTCCACCTCATTCACCAAGTCCAGGGCACCAAGCGGGAACTCTTGCAGGTTCCATTGTACTGGCTTGCCTCTCCAGCGATGGACTTGACCGTGAAGCCTGCGCTTCTCCCACCTAGCTGAACTCTGACCTGGTGGAGTGAACAGCACATCAGGCACACTTTCTAACTCAGACTTCAAAGAGAAGGGAACAAAGCCCTTCACAAAATGGGCCAAGACTGTGACAGAACAGGTTGTACGGTAGACTGCTATCTATAGTTTCTGCCTCTTTTCTGTCCTATTCCACTACTGAGCTTCCTGCAGGTGATTACTTAAATGGAACACGACCTGAAATGGTTGGACAGGTGGATAAATTTTTAACAACTCCTTAATGTACCTGTATGCAAAGTAGCCTACTTAACAAAAGAAGCTTACAAGTCACTACACTGACAGAAAAGTCTAACACAAAGGGTATCTAACACACAAATCCCTGCAGCCAATTGTGACAAGCCAGTACTCTGCAGTCCTTCTGAGCCCATGATACAGAATAGCCACATTAAAGACAAGTTTCCCAAATTTACAACCCTTCTCTGCTGAGCACCCAGCATTGCTCTTAAAACATGTCTGGATCATTTGAGCTTAGCATGGCAAGAAGATTTCCTGCATTTGTATTTGATGTTGGTCCCTAAAGCCTGACACAGAAAGATTCATCATTTCTTGGCCAAGCCATCTTCAATGTTGGGATTCGCTCAGTCATTGTGCTATTTCATAGAAACCTAAACACAGGGAGAGGAAATGGGGGAAGGAGAAGGAAAAATTGGGGGAAGGAGAAGGAAAAAGAGGAAATGCAGTGAGGAGTGAGAGAAAAGAAGAGTTTGGTAATTGAACACAATCACCTGTCATGCCACAGTGTTGAAATAGCCCAAGCATCAACTAGCACACACTTTTTTTTTTTTTTTGAGACACTGGGATTTGAACTTGGGGGCCTACACTTTGAGCCACTCCACCAGCCCTTTTTGTTTTGGGATTTTTTGAGATAGGGTCTCGCAAACTATTTGCCCTGGCTGGCTTTGAACCACGATCCTCCTGATCTCTGCCTCCTGAGTAGCTAGGATTACAGGCGTGAGCCACTGGCATCCAGCAGCACATGCTTTTTGAAGGGTGCAAACATTAGTTAGGGCAGCACTGCACAGGGATACAGAACTTATCTCTGATGCAGCACTCAGCAAAAGCAGTTGAGGGCAAGGGGGAAGCAGTTAACCACATGGTGTAGGCCTCCACTGCTTCCCCTTGGACTTAGCAAACTATGCTGTCACACCTGGGAACGACTGGTCAGCCTGAGTCAAGCTGCCTGAGGGTCTCTGGGGATACATTTTGCAATGAGGAAGAATCTGTGTCTGGGAAAACCTTCCTTCAGATTGACAGGAAAACCAACTTAACTCAGAAACCTCGACAACAACATAAAAGAACGCTTAAAGATCCTGCTCACTTTTTTCTATAAATGAATATTTACAGAGTAATAACAGGCTATGAATCTGTACAGCCCTGAGGCTCAGCCATGAAATTCTTCCCAGAAAAGGTGGCATGGCAGTACACAGCTTCACAATTTTTTCAGATGGTTTTGCAGAGTCTCAAAAAAAAGATGGAGAAAAATAATTCCATTTGTGCATTACAAGCAGATTTTGCTCTTATATTCACAGGGGGAAACTGAGTCCTACAAAAGCAACTTCCTTCAGCAGATACCCTTCTGCCAGTGCAGGGTTCAGGCTCCACTATGACAACCAGCCTGGCTTCTTATTGAAATTCAGGTGGTATCTGTCTCTAGCCACTATGGGCTTCAAGAGTTTTCCTATGTAAAACCTGGCAAAACATATTTCCTCCTTGTAGAAATATGCTTTTGGATAACTAAGACTGCTCCATAAACTCGGCACAGATATATGGCAAATGACTCTTTCGTCCCACTACTTGAAGCCTTTGGAGCCTGCTTGCCTGTTAGCTTTTAGGATATTTTGCCCCTAGGGAATTGATTCGCAAGCATACATAAGATTGCCATGGTACAAGTCAATCCTTCAACCCTGTGGCATCAATATTCTAGCAGCAGTAGATAAAGTGAAACTGCCTACAGTCACTCTTGACTGGGGCGAGGTGACACGGTGCCAGCGTGCCAACTCACCACCAGTGGCATGGCGTGAGGACAATGCCTGTGACTGGGGTCAATGACACAGCTAACATTTAGCAAAATTGAAACTAACGGGACTCAGACTGGAAATGTTCTCCCAAAACCTTTGTTAACTGCAGCCTGCCAAACACTGCTTTGCAAGTGTTTCACAAAGATTCACTCCACAAAACAAAGAATCACGTGTTGTTTCAACCCGTCCATTCGCTATCTTCTTTTAACTGATTTGTGTGAATTCAACTTCTGTTAATCAGAGAGTACCAATCCAGAAGTGAGGTCTTAAAGGAATTCTGCATGAGTCTTTTTATAAACTATACACTTTGCATTTTTTTTAAATCACTCCTGATTTGTATAAAATCTTTCTTATTTTTCAGTTTGTACAAATCTGAAGGTACCTGCATTCCTATTGGGTAGATCCTACCTTACTTATGAAGACAGAGGTGAGTGTCCTCTGTGAAGGTCACAAAGCTAGTCAGCTGCAAAACAGATGACACCCGAGAACTCCAAATCCCCACTGTCCCCCTCTCAGTACCCGGGCCATGCGGCTTCTCTGAATGTACTGAAAATAGAATAACAGACTACCATAAAAGTTTGATTCTTCCTCTCACCTCTTCATGGCTGCTGTACAAGTACAATATTGAAAAGCTGATATGATATTCACCTCTGATGTTTTTATCGCAATGAAGCAGCATAAAATGCAACTGAGAGATACACTCTTCATCCCAGACCAAGCCTGTGTACATTTTCAGGTTAATCACCTAAGCGATCAGCAGGCTGTTAGGGTTCAGGTTACAAGGTGGATATATTTCCCTGAAAAACTTTTCCCTATTCTTTAGAGAGAGTCTGCTCCTGGTCATTGTTTGCAGTTCTTTGGAAGCTCTTTATAATCGGGTTTCTGTGAATGTGAGGGTTTCATTTGGGCAAAGTCACCCTATCTTTCAGACTTATGGAATCAGGCCTCTGAGACTTGTTAGAATTTGCTGGTCACTGAATCTAAGTGGTCATAAAATCACAATCTGAGCAACAGTCACATAAGACCATGTGCTCAGAGGTGCAGAGTCAGTGATCAGAGACAAATGAAGGACAGGAGCAAGACAAAGCCTGCGTGGAGGGACAGCCAAGCCAGGGAGGCAAGGGTGGAGACAGGTGCAGGAGAGACCACGGAGCGTCCAGCAGAGCTTGGCTCCCAGCCCTCCATGCCCAGCCACATCTGGTGCCTTAGAGCTGGCGTCCACTTGACTGGGCTGCAGGACACTTCTGTTCTATCAAAATAATTTCTGATTAGAACACAGTCCCAACACACAAAAACCATTTCTGAGTGACACTGCATGTCAGGTTCTGAATGAACCTGGACTGCACTGAGTCCTCTTGCTACTAAGTTTAGGACACGGGAGAAGTGACTCATTCAAGTGAAGCTGACATTCAGCCTTCTGCAGAGGTAAACCTTTAACAACTCACTAGTCTTCCCTGCCATCTGACGTGACCAGCTGCCTCAAGGTGAGGAGGTGGGGTGAGGAGGATGCTCCCGCTGTGCCAAGCTGGAACTGGAAAGGCAACGTTGTGTATAAGGTGACAGGCATTTTAAGTCCAGAGAGAGACGCACAGAGAAACAGATATACAAACACACACAGGTATGTCTACAGTAACATGGCTTTTGCCCCTACAACCCAACGAGGCCTAGTTAGGAGGATGGAGGGTCACACTGGCCCTGGGCAAATAACATGAAACCCTCCTTGAAAAATAACTAGAGCCAAAAAGGTCTGGGGTGGGGTCAAGTGGCAGAGCACCTGCCTAGGAAACTCAAGGCCCAGAGTTCAAACCCCAGCATCACAGAAAAGGGAGGAAGTTTGCAATACAATAAATTGCACTTCAAACCTTACTTCTACATAAAAGTACATTTTTAAGGCCCGTACAGCAGGCAATTGATCAAAGATGAGAGATATACCCCAAGGATCTTTCTTTCAACACTGCTTTAGTCCTGCTGTCTTTCACTTACAAGTTATGTGACATATTGCAAAGGTGTGGGTTAAAAACTAATAAAGTTTATTGCTTACTAACTCAATTCCTTCATAAAGTTACCTAACTCGGTTTCTCAATCTGTAAAATAACCATAACATGTTCTAACATGATTTTAATAAGAATTACCTCTTAATAAGTAAAGCTATGCACAAGTGCTGGCATTTTGGAGGCACTAAATATAATATAAATATAATTATATTTTTCTCAGTCTTCATCTTTCAAGGCCTGAATACTAGTCCAGTCCATCTGCACATCACAGCTCTCCTGCATCCTGAACAATGCTAGGTGCTCCAGCCCGGGTCTCCTGGGCACGTTAGAGGGGGAGCTGAATCACTGAGTCATATGAAGATTTAACTGTTTATTGAGGGCTCAACTCCAGCTAGCAGATGAGCTGAGCTCTGCTGAACCTGTCTATGAAGGTTCAGCCTGGTCTTCTGCACTTGACCTTCCTCTCCTTCCGAGGTATCTTTCACTTGTTCTAGGCTGGTCCTCCCTCATCCCAAGCCAGTGCATCATGGAAAACCAGGTATGCAGCTGGCACTCAACAGGTCTACACAGCAATCCGTCTTGCATGCCCACCCTGGCAAGCTCATGTCGTCAGCAGAGCTAAGCAGAGACAGATCCCCACAGAGCCACAGACCTCATCAGGAAATGCAGACACTTTTCTTGGATGGTGATCCACTTCTAATATGGACTCCGTCAGTATTTTCTTTGACAGAAGCATGAAGAGACAGCTTGCATCTCCTCAAAATGTTGAAGGCCAGAGACATATTTTTGAAACTGTTAATGGATTTCTGTCACCTCAGCTGTGTGACTAAAGGCAGTCCCTTAACCTTTGCAAGACTTGAAGTCCTCGCCTCACAAAGTTTTAAGGAGCATAAACTTCAGTGCCCAGTGCAGTTAATAGTGTTCTCCCAGTACCAAAGTTCAAATGTCAACTCCAGCAGCCCATTCACCACAAGTTGTGTCACAAAAGACAAACATCCCCAAGGGCATCTCAGTCTTCATCTTTCAAGGCCTGAATATGCACAAATTGTCACATATATGACATATGTGAGTCATGGTCCACAGTCAATTAACTCTATGGCGAAGCCTATCACTGACAGGCCACTGTACATCTTAGGTCACACACAGACAGCAAAGAGCATGGTTGTATTGTCCCCATATCTCCCACTGAAAATGCCACTTGTCATTTTACAAACAGGTAATCCAAAGAGGCAACTGGTCAAGCAACATGGACAGCGAGGGACACTATTAGCAGTAGAGGCTAAACCTGAATAAATATGACCAGGCTGTGGAAGAGAAAGCGTGTGCAGCTCTGAGAGACTCTGCATGTGCAGCCATGGGAGCTTGGTAAGGCACTTCATGGAGATGAAAGGCTGAAGACATCCTCGAGGAGGTGGGTCAGCAAAAATCTGGCTGCTGAAGGAACTCTAGAGGCTTCAGCACACAGAAGGCATGGAAGTGAAAATGCTGGGAGCGGATCCAGACTTAGAAAGGAGGGTGGGGACTCAGCAGCTCACAGCAAAGATGCTTGCTCCATGCCATGCGCACTGCAGGATGAGGGCAAGAACTGCTCAGCCTGTGTGTGTGTGTGTGTGTGTGTTGTGTGTGTTGTGTGTGTGTTGTGTTGTGTGTGTGTGTGTTGTTTGTGTGTGTGTGTTGTGTGTGTGTTGTGTGTGGTGTGTGTGTGGTGTGTGTGTGTGTGTGTGTGTGTGTTGTGTGTGTGTGTGTGTTGTGTTGTGTGGTGTGTGTGTGTGTGTGTGTGGTGTGTGTGGTGTGTGTGTTGTGTGTGTGTGTGTGTTGTGTGTGTGTGTTGTGTTGTGTGTGTGTTGTTTGTGTGTGTGTGTGTTGTGTGTGTGTGTTGTGTGTGTGTGTGTGTGTGGTGTGTGTGTGTGTGTGGTGTGTGTGTGTGTGTGTTGTTTTTAAGGCAGGGTCTTGATAAGTAGCCCAGGCTGGCCTTGAGTCTGGGAACCTCTTGCCCCTGGACTCCCAGAGCTGGAATTACAGGCCTGTGCCCGTACACCTGGCTTATGATAAACTTTTAATTCTCAGTATTTCTAGTATTTTACATTACAGTGTGCTAAATCAGTATTAGTTTTACTACATTTTCATGTACTTATCCATTTGTAACTGACAGAGTTTTTAATGTTTTAAATAAAACTGTTTAATGCCCCTGGACATACTGTAATTTCTGCACTGATAAGGACTGCTGGGTGTGGCTCAGACACGCTGTCATCACTGCAGCTATGCACTTCTGTGCACAAACCTCGGAAAGCTAGCACAGTGGGTATTCACAGAGCTCCTGCTGGCAGAGGGGGTTAATGCTGGAGATTAATTATAATTCCTGAAGGATGATTGGGACCCACTAGAGGGATTTGAGGAGACTGGCAGGATGAGATCTGCTTTAGAAAATTAACTGGTCACACTGTGCAGGATGGCTTTAGCAAAATTTGACTAAAAGAAGAAACTGAATTAATTCATCTGTAAGACAAAAGTCTCTAAGACTGTGGCCATCATGATGAGGAAGGTAAGTCTTTTAAAAATCTTTAAATGCAGAATTGACCGAAGGTGGTGACTAGAGCTAGAGACAGGTGGTGAGAATAGGTGCAGACATCAGGGTGACCTGTTGCTGACATCAGCTGAATGCAGTGTGCCAGTACTGTCCCAAGGGCTTCATACCTACATACTAACTCACTGAATCCCCTAAGAACCTTAGGAAATGAGTCCTCTTATTACCAGTATACAGAAAAAGGGGAATTGAGGCACAGAGAAGGAATCCTGCCTAGGATCACACAGGTAGCAAGCTGTGCTGCTCGAACTGACCTGGCTGTGCACTCATCCCACCCCTCCAGAATGCCAACAACTTCTCACCCTGACCCTATCAGCTTGCACTCTGCCTTCCTGTGCTAGCCCATTCCTGCCAGGCCACTTTCCTTCCTCCTACCCACTGAACAAAGGACACAGAACTTCTACTGTAAAAATGTTCTTCAAAAACAGCCAGGATCACCAAGCATGGTGGTGCATACCTGTAATCCCAGAACTCAGGAGGCAGGAGAATCAGGAGTTGAAGAACAGCCTGGACTACAGTGACACTATCTCCAAAAAAATAAATGCAACTCTTTGCTTCCTGACCAGCCCTTTTTCTATATTTAAATAATATAACCTCACAGAAATAGAGGAAGAAAAACAGAGGGTCAGTTCTCTGAAAAGACTTTTTTTATATCATACATCTAACACCCCCTTGTTCTATAAGCTGCCATTCGTAAGACAGAAACAAATTTTGACGGGAAAATTAGCACACATGGAACATGGTCATCCTAGAGTGTATTCAAGTAGGACTGGTGCTGGGGTCCTCAGTAGACACCAAAACCCAATGAAGCACAAAATGACACAACCTGCACTCAGCCTAGGTGGCTACTTCATGTACTTCCAATACCACATACTGTGCAATGATAGGCAAGTAGTTTTGTACTGTATTGTTTAGGGAATAAAGACATGAAAAGTCTGCCTGTGCTTGGTACAGATGAGTTTTCTTCCAAATATTTTCAATCTCCGATTGACTGAGCACACAGAGACAGGACCCTCTGATAAAGAGGACCCATTACATTTTCAACCCACCTGGTTTCTCCCCTCTGCACAGTCTCCTGCTGTCTCCTGTCCTGTCATCAGAGATCTCTTCCTGAAGGAAAGTCTCTTAAGCGAGGAAGAGTGTTTCTTTATGCACACTTCCCTAAGAGTCTTGCTTTTACTTTTTGGCAGTACAGGGGATTGAACTTCGGGCTTTGAACTTAGCACGTGCTCCACACTTGAGCCACACCCCAGTCCTCACTTTTCCTATGACTTTCAAGAAAAGGTTACTGGTCTTCAAATGTCCTCGAAATGACTGGCCTTTCCCTAAGTAATGACACTTTTCACCCTAAGGCTCTTTAAAATTAAGCGCTACATTTTTTTCATTTTCTCTCTCCTACCTAAAGGGTAAAACACAGATGGGCTGCTTACACCCACCATGGGAGTCCTACCAGATAAATGTGTTCTCTACTCTCCTCTGAGTTATTTGAGGAGGTCTGTGAAGGTCTGGATCAGTTCTAGAACTACCTAAAAGTAGAATAGCAAAGCTTTCACACTGGTATTAAGTTCTATTTTAGCTACTCAGCTTGTACCAAAATAACAGAAAAGTTGTAGAAGACCACAATTTAAATGGGTTACCAGAGTTACTCAACAATCAAGCATCCAATCACAGATTTATGTACCAGGGAAAAATATTCATTCAACTCTTGATTTACAGCAGTCCTTCACAAATGTTCAACAGATAAAGGCCATAAACCTGCCTTCGTGAAGGTGTAAATCAGTGCCACATGAGGTCTGTCCCCCTCATCACTCAAGCAGCAGTGTATAGGGAAAAGGAAGGCAGATCTCCTAGCTTAGTAGTTCTTACAACTTGTCTACTTACTTGTAATAAATAAATAAAACTAACAATTTTATGACTGTGGGGGGAGGGGAACTTATATCTCAAGTTTTAAAGACTTGTACCATAGAGGTGACATAACAGGTACAGTAATAAATCACTGGTTTGGCTAGAAGTAGCTTTAATCAGCCCTTGCTACTTCAGAGAAGATGAAAAGTCGTTATGGTATTGCCAGATATTTTAGGTTTTCTTTTTCTAACAATTAAATATTTCATTTCTGTTGGGAAAATTCTTAGGAAACTACTCTGAACCAGCCAGACTGTCAGCAAAAAAGACAACAAATTGATGCAGTAAGATTTCTGAGACACAGCCTCCTCAATCTCCCATTTCACCTCCACAGTAATGTTAAAGTCTTATGTGTGCATCACTGTGAGCAGATTCCCCGAAACAGCCCCCAGAGTTCAAAATCCCTTGTATTTGAGGGTGGCAGAACCGTGTTTAAATGTTCAAGGGTACGTCCCAAAGACAAGGCTTGCATAAACACAAGCGTCAGCAGGGCCTGGCGGTGCCCTCCTGTAACCAGCACCTGGGAAGCTGAAATAGGAGGACTGGAGTTTCAGGTCAGCCTGGGTACCAAGCCAGACCCTGCCTCAAGAACAAAGAAATACAAGATACCACGTACTTACAGTTCTTTGGTTATTATACATCTGGGCATAAAATAATTTATCTTTTTATAATTCTGTTCCAAATGAGCTATAAAATACCATCCCCAAAAGGAAACTGGTATGTATTTACCAAGAGTCATTTCTTTATGGCTCAGCACAGGCAGAGCAAAGCATACAACAGTGGAGTGACTACTTACAGTACTCACAAAGAACCCAACATTAGAAAGTGGTTTACACGGTCGAATTACAATTTTCATAGCAAGTTAGTTGAGACAGTATCTGTCTGGCCTTCTGGTCTCTGGTTTCCTAAAGGAATTGTCCTAAACCAGTTACTGTTAGGGTTCACCTTCAGAGAAATAAAAATAGGCATAAAAAGCAATCGGTGCCATGATTAAAACACAATTCAGGGTCTTGTGGAGAGGGTGACAGCTCTCACCAACCAAATCACTCAGTGCATGCCACTTATAGTCACCTCCCTGTTGAGTCTGATGACTTCCTAGATTTTCCAAGGGGAAAAAGTTCTTAAGTCACTCTACAATTAATGTATCTGTAGGACAGGTAAGTACGTATTATACTTTCCTGCAGGTGTATAAAACTGGCCTTCCCACTCGTACCCCTGAATGTGTGCAGGATAAAAGGACGTGAGAAAGTTCACATTCAGTAATGTTCAGTAAGTGCTTCACAATGCCCTCTGAAAAGATACCAATTGCTTTTGGTGTTTTTCTCCTGGAATTTAGATTGTTTTTTCTATTTGCAGCACTAGGGTTTGAACTCAGGGCCTCACGCTGGCTAGGCAGGCGCTCTAGCATGGAGCCGTACCTCCAGCCCTCAATCATGTTTTTACATTCGTTCTCCCACATCCTACATGTTGTCACTTTTCTTTCACCTTCCATCCCCTGCCCAACTGTTACACTGCTGAAGTAGGTTTTCAGTCAATTAACTAGGAGTGCGTGTGAACTCAGAGCTTCAGAAAGAAGTAATTTGATATTTTGAAAGGAACACCAGTGTTACTCAGAACAACTGGTGTGCTCTCGGCATTTTTGGTGTCAGTGAACCCACTTAGCCTCACAACCTATGAACATTTACTTAGATTCAAGTTCTGTTGATTGCATATGATCAAATTAGGTTTTTCCTCTTATATTGTGTGGGTTTTTCACTGAATTTTGCCACTGGCTTAACACTATTCTAATTTTTTTTCTGGAAGGATTTTCTGGCATGTCTGCAAATGATCCTTTAAAAGCGTAAGTAAGAGTAGTCTGTAATGTGGAACTCTTGGGTCTGATTCTTTCCCACTTGAAAATAAGACATTTTATTGTAATTAGAAGTATCCAGAATTGTCCCTTCATTTTGGAATCCAGCGATGTCATTAGGTGTTCCTCACTGACAATGGTGATCGGGCTTTACAACTTTTAATTTACTTCCAGGCTCTGAGCCCCACCCAGTCTGCTATTTAGTCCCCTACTCAGCAGCCACACTGGACATGTCCAAGAATTGTTCCCCACACTCAGATCAATCCTTTCTGATATCAGTCTTCCTATTTTATAGACTTGCCACGCTGCAAATTTCATTGAAAAGTATCAGGTTTGGGCTCAAATGTCATCCCTATAATACCCAGCATGGACCCAATTAACAGCCAGGCTACCTGGCTGTCACTCACACTGGGTCTGAGGAAGGAGCACACAGATTCTGCCACACAGCCTCATCATGCAGGACACGGGGCTGACAGAGCAGATAGCTCATCTAGGAAGAACTCCACCTCTTCTAACAGTATCTCAAGTGCTCAGAAACCAAAATACCAAGTACTTACAGTTCTTTGGTTATTACACATCTGGGCACATTTGTCACCATCCTCAGTACTGGGACGGAGGCTGCTCCAGTACTGAGGTTAAGAATGACTCTCATAAACGCACACTATGTGTCATCTTGAAATCAGGAAGAAGAGTTTTACCCATTGATATAACATCCATTATCAAGTCCACAAGAACTCAGTCCCAGCCAAGAGCTGACAGGAAGGTTCTCCCTACTTGGAGGCACCCGGAGTGGTAGACACTTGGACAATGTAGAAAGTGTCTACTGTCCATCCATTTCACTTCACAAGATAATCAGTTTGAAAACTAATTAAACTTTACTTTGAAAAAAATCAATCTGAAACTTAAAATGTATCCATGAAAATTTTAGTCAAAACATTTTCTAGCAGCAAGTAGCAAAAATATAAATAAAATGCAGTTTTAAAAGCTTTGGTCATTGTCACCATCACAGTTATTCAGTGACAAATGATAAGTTTAACAATGATAACTAGAAGCAGAAATATAAAGCAGTAAAAAAAAAAATCACTGATAAAAAGTCTTAATTTACTTTCTTCTCCCTCAGAAAGCCACTTAAACACTGCTCAAAAAAGAGTCATTCTTGACTTGTGCTGGATTCTTCCATGGAGGTTCCCTTTATGTTAAAAGGAATGTAACGACATAATATTCAGTTTCTTCACTTAAAACTTACTATAATTCCTACTTATTACCAAGCCGAATGCTATGCTCTGTAGGAGTCATGCAAATCCCAAAATGAAGTACATCGGCCCCTTCACCCCTTTAGCAAGACTTTGAGGGTTGGGATAAAGCAGACAGACAGACAATAGCAAACAAGCAGGAGTTGTTCATTAGCACCTAACTATGGAGGCCCTCCCCCCTGCACAGGAAAATGACGACCACTCTGGAAGGAAAATTGCAAAGGATGAAAGGTGCCGAGACCATCTGAGCTCTGACTCCTTCCCTGCTGCTGGCAATCCATCAAACTGAGCTGGATGGACGCTCTCTCTCCTAACCTTTCAAAACCTTCAGGTTAAACAATACTTTCGAACTTGCCAAGCCGTGGAAGTAGTGGGAAAACGTGAGGCCAGCATGACAATGCTGGTGATTCTGCTATAAGGTTACCAATGCTTTTTAATTTAAAGGATACCAAAGTAGGTCTTAAGTAGCATTTCATTTTGCTTCTGCCCCAGGGCATTCTTTTCTTCGCCTGTAACTATGCAGCCTCTTCAGCCTGCTACTAACAGGAGGCTCAAGTACCAGAGAACTACTTGGGAAGCCCGGTGCTCAGACAGCACAGTCATGGGACCAGGTGCATTGCTCATTATTACCTACTTCTGAGTCACTGGGGCTTCTCCCATGGCTTGTACATCTTCCAATTTTACTTATTTATCTCTGCTTTTCCACATTTTGCCCTTTTGATTGTGGAACTTGTCTGCAGGGATCGATGTGAGACCATACTGAGCTTAGTTTTGTTCTTTAGAGAAAGCTGTTAATTCTTTTTTAATAGCATTGAACATTGGGAACTTTGGCACTTAATGCACACACAGGTAGTTAGGTAATTATCAATTTAAAAACAGATTACCTTCCGAAAGTGCACATGTAAATCAGCGTCAGAACTAGGAGCACACTCTTCTGAAAGCTCAATGGCATGAAGGACAAGTAGGACAACTGAGCAGCATTCAAAAGTTGACCAAATCCCCCAATGAAGCTCTTGCTGCAGAGAGGCCAGTGTCCAGACAGCCTGACACTGTCCCCAGCTGCAGCTCCTCTGCAGCCCAGCCCCTGAGGGAAACAGCAGAGGCCATGCAGCAGACTTCCTGGAAAGGGTCACTTGGAGGTGAAGGGGGAACAGGTGTCCCAGGTCAGGATGAGACCCCAAGCAGCAAGAGGGGAGCAGCAGAGGGAGTGGCAGTCAATATCAAGTGCTGACTTTATAATCCAGTGTCTACAAAGGCACAGTACAACCTCATGGACAACAACATGGATTCTGAAGTCAGGTGCCTGGGTTCAAATGCCAATGGTGATAGAGCAGGCAATTAAAGTCTGGGAGGTTCACTTTCCTGACCTGTAAAAGGAGCCAGGGCAGCTTCCTCACAGAATCTGCCACAAGGACTCAGTGAGTTAATATACACAAAGTGCTCAGAAGAGGTAGCTGCCACAGTGTGTGTATCTGTAATGCTTGTGAACTTTCACAAGCACAGCATCTGGGACTCAGCACATGCCCTTGCCCACAGCCTCCCCACAACATACCCTGGAAGGTCGAGACCACGAACGTCTTCATGAGGCCATTGCCATTCCATAAGGATTTCAAATTATTTCACGCTTTCTAAAGAGCTAGACTTTAAGGCTGCATTTCAAGTCCTGTTGGGCACAGAGATGAAAGGACACATTTTTTGATGCCACTGGTCTTTTGAAAAAAGGACTGTACTTTGGCTCAGTGATAAGCACAGCAGATCTGAAACATCTGGGTTACTCCTTGCCTTCCCAGAGCACAGTGCTCTAACCTGCCTGTGATGGTTTGTACTGAAGTGAATATTCCATTTTATGCACTGGCCATTAAGAAAAGAAGTCGCAGTACCGTCTTGGATTTACATTGTGTCCTACTGTGACCTGGCCTAGTCTGACCAAGTGTGCGAAGGCAGAAAAACTCAAGAAAATTCACTATCAGTAGAGAAATGATTTGCAAGTGCCCTGATGTTTTATAGTGAGTAATTAGCGCTTGATTTTATTATAACATGTTTTGCAATCTTCCTTCTGTCCCCACCATTCTGCTAGAACTATTTCTTCTAAAATATCTGATGACTTCCTCTTGCCAAATTCAAGTCCATCAGATAACTCTCAGATGCTGGCTTGCCGTGCCTCAGCACTTGATGTCACTACTGGACACCACTATTTTATTCACTCAATAAATCCCTATTAGGCGCCAACTGCATGCCAGGACCTGTGCTACACAATGAGTACAGCATGAAGGAGATCGTTAGAGCAGTGAGAGGCCACAGATAAATCATCGTGTGACAATTTGCTTATCACGTGGCAAATGCTTCAAAGGGGAAGTGGGGTGGATAGTGCATGAATACACTTTCAGAATTTCTACCTTAGGACACTGAAGCCTCAGCCTAGTTTCAGGGATCACAGGCTGTGTGACACTCCATTGTGTACACTTAAAGAGTTGCAGAGCTTGGCCACAGAAGGGACAAGAAAGAGCTGAGGCAGAAAAGGCAGCTGGACAGTGACATGAGGCTGAAGGCACTCTGATGAGCCTGACAGTAAAAGGAAACAGACGCCAAGGGGCAGAAGGCAGGCAAAGTGTCAGAGCAGAGGCTGGATGGGGGTCAGGAGCCATGAGCCATTCACTCTGCAGGATTAATAGTGAAATCACACACACTCAATCCACAGTTGGAAGAGAACCTCCATCTCCAGGTGCACGCCTCATATCCACTGCCTTTCTGGGTCCTGACCAAGCATAAAGCACTAGACAGATGAGGACCAAACCACAAGGTTCTGCCAGCTCGGTCCCACACACACCCTGACCCAAAGCTTTGGCAGCTGTACTGCAGAATCCAGCTCAGGCCAAGCTCTAGCTGCTGATCTGCAGGCGCAGGTTCCCAGAGCAGGCCTGTGTGATCTGCCCACCCAGAAGAAGGCAAGACACTGGATCAGGGGCCACACAGTCCAGCCTGAGCCTGCAGGGGCACACCTCCCAGTTTCCACTGACTGCCTCAAGGAGGCAGGCAGCTGGCAAGGACAGCCAGCACCTTTGCCTTTTCCTTCATGAAGCATACAAAGAGAGGATGGAGGCCATGTGGAAACTCAATGACTTCACCCATATTAATGTCAAGCTCTGAACTTCACAATTTGCCCTGCCTCTGCCCCGTGGGGAGGATTAATAAAGAGAAAGGAGGCAGGGACTGAAAGAGAGAAAGTGAGATGAACACCTTCCTGAAAGGCAGAAATTTCAGTAACAGTACTTCCAACTCTGATCACAGACATCTTTCTTTCTACAACTACCTGGCTAAGCTGCGTAATTTGACACTTGATACAACAAAGTTGTAAAGATTGATAGGACCCATAATCATCACCTTGACAATGAAGATAAAATCTACTGAGAAATCATAAACTACTCTGCACTTTAGAGAAACAGCAATGACTTCTCTCAGAGAAGTCTTTCCCTGCTTATCTGCTCACCATCTGCTTTATTAGCATGGCATGTCACCTGGCACCACTCTCACCATTACCAGCTTCGTGTTAGGACAACGTTAGCAGAACACAAAGGGGCAGAGCAGAACGTGTGAGCAGAAAGGGGAGAACGACTCAGGTCAGTCTCACCCTCTCCTGTTGCCAAGATAATATAAGCAGGCTAGAATTCATTCAAGTTCATCTTTCAAAAATACATTTTCAGGCTGGGATGTAACTCACTGCTGAAGCACTTGCCTGGCTTGTGCAAGGCCTCTGGATTCGATCCCAAGTACCACAAGTAAAGTAACCAATTAAAATAAAATAAAAATCCACACTTAGGTGCTATGCACATGGAGATCAAACAGTGAAGAAAATAGACCCCACTCCAAAGCAGCATTCGGTCTTGTGATGGACATAATTTGTAAATACACAGTAAGGATTTCACAGCATGGAGCAGCACTGCAGGGTCACTGCTGTCACAGATCAGGGTATGCTCCCCATCTTCTTGTATTTCTGTGTGGCATAACGTGGGTTTATATCCATGGGCAAGGTATAAATAGGACCACTTTGTGTTGGGAGGATTGGGGATGGGGGGTGGAGAGGTTGGTGGTACTGAGATTTGAACTCAAGTGGTTCTACCACTTGACCATGTCCTCAGTCTAAACAGTTGTCCTTCTTGTCTGAACAGGGACTTGAACCCTGGGCCCTTGGATTAAAAGTCTGATGCTCTACCAACTGAGTTAGTTACCCAGGCCCCTCACAGTGTGGCTTTCTTAATCTACATAAATGATGTCATTATGGTTTTCTGCCCCAGTTGAGGTGACACACTTTTGCGTTAAATGCTGCTCCTGCCACACACACCCTGCTCAGTCTTCTACCATGGATCTCTCTCTTGCTTGCTTTCTGACAAATACACATTTGAGTTCCTAGTTCTGCCATATTTTAATAGTGCATCAGTGACCCTCATTTTAACATTTTTGTGGCATACGTAAGTCTTTCTCTACCCCACCTAATCCTTCCAATCTTCTGGTTTCTTCCTCAGTTGCTGTGATGAATGTGTCATAAAAAGCATAGAAGCACTTCCTAACTTTCAGCTAATGTTTTACATCACCTCAAAAAAAGTAAGCAATTCCCAGAAACCCCACTCTTAGCTATGTAATCATGAAAAGTCATAGCACAAATCATGCTTTGTGTCCACACAAAGCATGAACATGCAGAATCCTTCACTATTATTCATAATAGTCAAGTGTTCAGCAAATAATGAGTGCATTCCTAAAGTGTGCTGTCCCCACACAGTTACACTTTTTCCCGCATAAAAACGAATGGGATACTGACATGAAGTAATCTAGGAAACAGAATGCGATAAAAACAGATGTGAAGACCAACAACGGAATATAAAACCAAGATATGAATCCATGTAGCCATGCCAACCTGATTTTTTACAAAGGTGCCCAAACATATGATGGAGGAAAGACAGCCTCTTAACAAACGTCACTGGGAAAACTGGACATTTTCTGCCTGCAGAAAACTGAAACTAGAGCTACGTGCTTCACCCTGTACAAGTGGATTAAGGACCTCGGTATCAGACCTGAAACTCGGAAGCTACTGCAAGAAAGAGCAAACAATACAATGGAACTTACAGACATAGGCAATAGCTTCCTAAATAGACTCAAGTGGTCAACAACTAATAAGAGCAAGGATGGACAAATGAGACTAGATGAAACTAAAAAGCTTCTGCACAACAAAAGAAATGGCCACCATTTGCTGGCCACACATCTGACAAGGGATTAATAAGTAGAATATACAGGGAACTCAAAAAACTAAATTCCCAAAAAAATCAATGACCCAATGAAGAAATGGATAAATGAACTGAACAGATTTTTCAAAGAAAGAAGCCCAAATTGCCAGAACACATGAAGAAATGCTCACCATCCCTGGCCATAAAGGAAGTGCAAATCAAAACCACACTAAGATTCCACCTCACTCCTGTGAAAATGGCTACCATCAAGAACACTAGCAAAGAAAGCTGGCGAGGATGTGGAGGAAAAGGAACCTCATACATTATTACTGGGAATGTAAATAAGTACAAGCACTATGGAAAACAGTAGGGAGGCTCCTCAGAAATCTAAAGTAGAACTGCCATACCATCATCCAGCAATCCCACTCCTAGGGACACACTTCTCGGCCATCCACAAACCCTCCAACACACGTCTTCTAAGACCTGTTCATGTGCGTGGCCACACCTCCAGCTCCCAAACATACATTCTCCTGGCTGGACTTGCAAACACCTGAGTGTCTCCCAGCTTCATCCCCGGTCTCCCCCAGTCTCTGTCCGGAGTTACTCTGTCAACAAGTCAATCTCAGCACCACACCCTGCTTCACCTCCTGCACCTCCTCAGCACAGCGAACGCCCACCTGGGTGCTGTGGCCTGCTACAGCCTCAGGGACACCTGCTCTACCTGCCCACTGCGCCCCTCTACTCCTTGAACCCACAGGCTTACTCGTGGCTCCAGTCTCTGCAACTGCTGTTCCTGTGACCTTTGCCCCCAGGTGTTTCACACATCTCACTCCTTCCTACCATCCAGGTTCAGCTAAAATGTCAGATGGAGACCTTCCACAGAAGGTTCACTGGCACTAAATAGCCTGTCCCCTCCCAAGTGGCAATAACATATCATATTTATTATCTCCCTGGAATTATCTTTTTTTCTCTTTTTGCAGTGCTGGGGTTTGAACTCAGGGTTCACGCTTGCTAGGCAGGAGCTCTACCACTTGAGCCACATCACTGGCCCTTTTTTGTGTTGAGTGTTTGAGATAGGGTCTCATGAACTATTTGCTTGGACTGGCTTCCAACCACAATCCTCCTGATCTCTGCCTCCCAAGTAGTCAGGATTATAGTCGTAAACCACCATGCCTGGCTACCATTGTTACTTACTAGAATATAAGCTCCCAGAGAGCAGGGACATCTTGTCCCTGAATGTGTCTGCAAAACGACATCGTAGGTTTGTGGTAACATGTACTGGGTGGCTTGCTCTGAGCGAGGCGTTAGGTCAGAAGCATAGGAAGGTCACACTCCTTAAATCTTCCAGGCATGGATTACTCATTAACCCAAATAAATCCCTAATTGGCAGTTTATAGCAGGCAGCACAGAAGAGACATTGACTTGGAATTAAAGGTCTTTCACAGTTTACAGCCTCTACAGAAGGCCACCAGGCTATGTCCTTCCAGATCCCGACAGCACCTACCTTTTTCTGTGCAGGAATTACCTACACCTTTACTTGCCTCTGTCAAGGGGCTCACATAAAAGATTATTCTCTCTAGCATTTTGTGTAACAGCAAAGATCAGCCTATCCATCAGTAAGAGGCTGCTAAGTAAATCACAGCGTAGCCATGTAACGGAAGACTGTGTGACACCCTTGAAGAAAAGAATGGAAGCAGCCTCTGCTGATGGTCCACTGCTCATGGACATCTCCAAGAAACATGGCAAGTGAAACAGGCAAGGCACAAAGGTGTGGGTACAGCTTTAATACCATTTGGAAAAGTATCAGGGGAGGAAAACAAGTGCCCTCCCTCAGATGACATAAAACATATGCACGCTGCCTCATGGGAAGGCTCTGAGTCGCAAGGACTTCTCACTGCAGATCTCTTTAAACGGATTCCAACCATGTAAATGTGTTAACTGCTCAGTATTGTATCTTCAAACCTGCTTTCATTTCTATTTTGAATTTCTCCACCTAAATTGGGAGTTTTACTTCATTAACCATGCCTCGTCTCTGTCAATCTTTGTTGGGAATGTCCACATTCCCCCTTCTAATAAATCCTACATCTTTTAACATCATGCAAGTCAAACCTTATTTCTTTGTGACTTTTTCTGTACATACTAAACCCTGTTGGAAGTGATTCTTTTTCTAAGGACACCTGTAGGGACCTGCTGGTGTGCCATCCTCAGAGCGCAGCACTGGTCGCTACACGCTGGCATTTCTTTCTAACACAGATTCTGTCTACTTGCTTCCTGAGCTGCCTCCTAGGATGCGGGCTGGGCCTTGCTCATCTCTACATCCCCCCAGTAGACCCAGGCAATAAACTCTCAAACTTGTCACTCACAGTCCCATCTCTCAGGGCTCAGTGGAAACCGTGCCCCAGGCTAGCCCAGGTCTCTTACACTCTCTGCCCTTTGGTAAGGTGACATGTAATTCTGTCTAGAGGGGACGGTGAATGTGTCATCTTACAGTACCTGGTGGAGAGTACCTGAAACCTTGCAGACAAGGGACCCAGGGATGTCAATCAGGCTAGGGCTGCCAAGGCTCCTAAGTCCACCACCATGCAAGCACATATGCCATCAAAACTGCAGAAAGCCAGAATTTTTTATATAAAAGACATTAGCTTAAGGGGAGTTTACCGAGTCTGATTTATTTTTTGGTTAACTTAGAAACAATGAGTAGGTACACCATACAATTTGTGGTAAATCTCTTCAATATGAAGCTCTTTGGAGTCTGTCCATACACTCCTTAAATGTACTATCTAGAGACCTACTATGTGCTAGGCACCACCTGAGGCGACAGATTCATACCTGTGACAGACACCCAGCTACCATCAAGGCCTCACAGACATGCGGCACATCACACTCCACAGCTCACGGTCTGCAGCTTTGTAGTTATGGTCAAACTAGTGACAGCTTTCTAAGTGTGCAGAGAGCAGAACGGGGAATTCGGGAATGATGAGAAGGCTTGCTGTAGGAAATCATGGCACTAGGAGCTGCTGTCCCAGCCTAGTATTAGCACACTTGTCACCATGGCATGGTGGCAGATCTATTTCATTTCAGACGTGCCGAGAAGTATCACAGATGCACGAGATAGCTGAGCCTTATAGCAGGATCTCTAATTAAGCTGACAAACGTCACATGTTGCTTGCCACTAGGATACTCCATTAGTAAAACATGGATTAGAAAGGGAGGAAAAAAATCAAAGGACTAAATCTAAGCTCCAAATTTTAGCTCCTGATTCATCTACATGACTGAATCCTATGTTCCTGTCTCTTATCATTGTACTTACAGCCAAGGGTTTTTAGCTCCTCATGTCACTAAATTCCACTTAAGATCAAAAAGTCACTTACATTGCCTTTCCTTGGGTCTCACTGTCTTTGGCCTCCAGGCAGCACTCGACAGTGTCTCCAACAGGTCCTTTCTGAAGCCCCTTTGCTGCTAAATGCAGAAATGACCTGATTTTTTCTCTTAGCCTCCTTTCTCCCTCTCTCTTGTCCCCAGTTCGAAGAGCAAACCTCACTGTCACCTTTTGTAGGATTTTCTCTCACAATGGCTAGCATTCAAAACTCCTTCTTGCATGTTTTAAAGGGCATTGTTCACTTAATACTCAGAATAACCCTGAGCCTGCCAGGTGTGGTCCTGCGTGTCTGCACAGGTGGCCTCTGTTGAAGGACACTCACACAAGAGGAGGTGGAAGGCGAGCACAGGTAAGAGCACAGCTCAAAGTGTGACTGCTACTGAGAGCCAGGCAACTTTGGCTGAGCAGTTACAGCACTAGAGCCACATCTCCCTCTTCTGTGAAAGTGCCTAGTGGGTTGGCGGAGTGGCTCAAGTGGTAGAGCGCCTGCCTAGCAAGTGTGAGGCCCTGAGTTCAAATCCCAGTACTGCAAAAAAAAAAGTGCATAGTAACACTTCCTTCCAAAAGAAGTAGGTCTCTAGGTAGTACATTTAAGGATTGGATGGACAAACTGCAAGGAGCTTCATATTGACAAGATTTACCACAAACTGTGTGATTCAATTCTGATGACGATGAGGATAGCATTTAAATACTACTTTTAGATGGCATACACTGTTAAGCACATAAGTGTATCAATTTATTGTGTCCTCTCAAGAATCCTACCATCACACACACCTCTCACAGATAAGGAAACTGAGGCAGAGATGGCATGTTTGCAAAGCACTTATCACAGTACACAGTACACTTACCTTTCTCAAGGATACAACCCATCAACTATACAGCTTCATTTACTTAAATTCTGCAAGGACATTTCCATATAATTCTTACCAACAAAAACTAAGACTGTCAAAAACCAAAGTCCACATTTCACTCCCTTCTACCACACTACCCCTCCCCATGGAGCTTGGTTCTCCTAGCTCCTTTCTCTGTGTCAACAGCTGCCCCGGGTGCAGCCTAGATCCCTGACGCTCTGTGCTCCTGCCCCCACTGTGTCCAGACCAGCTCCAATCTAGGGATTTCTTTCTACTTGAACTCTGTCTCTGTCTTCGACCCCTGTCCTCTGTCAGAAGCCAGGATTCTGCAGCCAAGCAAACTGTTAAACGTGTGTTTGTGGAATAATGTGTTTTATACTAAATTTTGTGGAACCCAGAGTGGCAACATCTCAGAGCCTCCTCCATAAGGAGCCTCGAAGGCAGTGGAGGAGCAGGACAGGGCAAGACTCCCAGTTGCACAGGCCTTGGCCACAATGCATGATAGGCTGCTATCTGTCCTCAGATTAACAAGAGCACTAGTGGAAGAGCCTGAAAGGCATCCAAAACCAAGATGTAATGGAATCTTAACACAGACCATCATGTGGGAAAGGGGCAACAGAGCATACGAAGATTAATTAGTGAGCTCTCACTGAGATGAAGGGGTAGAAACACCACTGGCAACCTGCATAAGAAGGCAGTGCTAGTATGGGTTGTTGTGGATTTCATCTTAGCTGCCTGACAGGCCAGCACTGTGGGCCTGTGACTGTCATTAGGACTGACAAAATCACTTAACCTAATTAACTAGCTGGGTCTTTAAAATGCGAGGGCCACTGTACATTTGCACTGCCTAATTATTCTAAAAGTGCAAGCTGCTAAACAAATACTGCAAGCCTTTGACAGGTGAACAGCCATTAGAAAATGTGCACTGAGCAAATGGCCATGAAAGGAAGGGAAATTCTCAAGGCAGGGTTCAAATGTGTACTCAACAACCTGCAGTTCTACGGAGAGTGATCTGCAGCACTGCCTGACATACCAAAAGTGAACATTAATTCAAGGTCAGGTCAAATGTTTAAATCTATATAAATGGGTACCTAAGAAGAATGATCACTCCCATATACAAGCAGCAAGGAGCAACCAGTAAAACCTCCTCAGAAAAAATGAGTGAGACACTCAGGAGTGTCGTTTAAGTAGCACCTCTGCAGTCATTTGCGGAATGACATCAGGTTTGGAATTTTGGTCATAGCCTCCTCTGGAAATAATAATCGGAGTCTACATTTTTTAAAAATCAATAAAGCCAACACTTACAGGCCAGTTTAATAGTAATGTGGAATGGAAGTAACATTTTAGTCACAGAGTGGAGAGGTCTGAACCAAAATGGGAGACTAAAGGGCGACATTCAAGTTATGAAGACACTGCCGCTGCTCAGTGCTTCCTGGGTGGCACCTGTGTTTGCCTGCTTTGCCTGCGCTGCTCTAACATCACCATGCACCAAGAGGAGGCCTGTATCTGCCTCCTCGCCCACAGCTTAGGACAGGCTTAGCCCAGAACTGTAATTCACTAAGTGGATGGAGGATTTATTGTTAAAGCTCTCTCTGCCACCACAGCGAGGACCCCATAAGGTGAAGGACTTCTTTCCCCTTGTATACTCAATGTCTACAACAGTGCCTGGCATATGACACCCAGTCACAGAATGACTACATGAAAGAACTTCATTTCCAACTTACCCTGCCTGCAACGTCACAATGCATGACAATACAGGTTTCCTAAAAACATCTAATTTATTAAATGACAGCTGGCTGCTCAATGTCACATTCTGAGATAAGTGTATTTCTGGACATGAGTATACTATGTTTATTGTTCCTTCATTTCACTCATATGTTTTAATCACAGATACTTGAGTATCTGGTTGCTGACCAATCAACCAAGACACTAGTCACAAAAATACCACTTAGCACGATGCGAAGTCCGTGAAGCCTCGCATCATGCAAGACAGCGTTCCCCAAAGCTGTTGTGATTGGCCACAGAAAGAACAAACGTGGGGGGATGGATATCAAAAAGATTCTGAAAATCCCTGCTGGGATCCATGAAATTTTCATATGAAGTTCTAGGAAGCCAAGTGAGGCTCTGAACTAAGGAAAACGAGGACTCCTTTCCCCCATGCGCCACTAGAGTGTTCAGGTATACCAGCATGTAGGTCTCTGGCTAGTTTTTGCTCTGCTCCTACCCAGAGCCAAGGGCACAAGTTGGGGTGAAAGGCTGATCTCTGCCCTCTCTCTACAGCCCACCTGTCAGGTTTACTCAATCGTGCTCATGGGGGTACACCTGGAGTAAGATACTTTCTGCTTATTTTGGTATAAAAGCGGCCTTTCATTACAATCATATTGCTCACACTTTACTAAACAGAAACTCTTCCATTCATCGATTAACCTTACAAATTCTTCTTGTACATTCATATTTGCAAACATATCCACATATAATCCTTCTCCATGTGTGGGCATGTCCTGTGTGGACATTGTGCATGGTTTTTAGGTCACTCAGAAAGAACTTTGATGACGATCAGAGCAGTTCTCTGTAAGTGCCCTCTCTTCTCAAGCCTGCAAACACCAGACATCAGCTCATCCATGTCTGTATGGTCTGGATTGTAGCGCTGTTGACTATTTCATTCCATCCCAGAGAGATCTACAGAGTGAGGAAGCAAGTTACACTGATGACCTGGCCTGCAGTTGAAGGAAGAGGGGCGAGGTCTGCACAGGAGTGTCTGATCTTGACATGCTGTACATGCCAAGGCAGTACAGCAGAGAAGGAAAACATAACTGAACAATGTCTCCTCACACACAAAGAAAAACTCCACAGAGAAGGAAGCACCTGTGCTCCCAGCGTTGGTCAGCTTTCTGCTAGTGTAACAAATACCAGCCTAAAAAGATGAAAGGTTTACGTTGACTCACAGTCTTGGAGGTTGCAGCCCATGGGTGGTTGGCCCCATTGCTTTTGGGTAAGCAAGGCCCTGATGGTAGGGGCACATGGTAAAGAAAGCTGGTCACCTCATGGCAGCCAAGAAGCAAAGGACAGAGAGGGAAAGAAGCAGCTGGGGTCCCAACACCTCTTTCAATGACACACCTCCAATGGCCTCATTTCTTCCACTAGGCCCCACCTCATAAAGGTTCCACTACGTCCCAAGAGCACCACAGGCTGAAGACCAAATTTTCAACACATGGGCCTTTGGAGGACATTCCAGATCCAAACTACAGTCCAACTTCTATACAAGCCTAGGACTCTTTATGTTGTCTGAGCTACCCAAAGAACTTTCCACAGATGTAGCTCCAAAGCCAGGATTCTGGTGCAATACACATATCTGAGTTCTGTGCCAAGAGAAGCTCAGCCAGCTGAGAATCCACTGAGTTCCCATCTAGATGCATAAGCTTTGCAAGATCGAAAGTCATTTGGATTACCCACTTGACCAACTCATTCTAGAGTTTGTGTGGAAAACTAAATGCAGTCAAGTTACACCAAGGACGAGGTAACAACTAAGATCATGGTGGCTGGTGCCTACTCCCTCACTGAACTCCTTACCCATAGCTACACAAGCCTTGGCTCTAGCAAGCTGGCACACCACTGCTATCTGGAGCTTTCTCCTGAACGCATGTGACTGTCACCTCCTGCTCAAAACCCCCTTGTCTACAATACTTCCCCAGCATGAGGTACGTACAAAAGACGAGACAACCGGAACTAAAAGGAGGTAGACTCTGGGGAACTGCGAGAGCACGTCTGGAGCGGAGTATACACTCACACTTCCTGTGTCCAGAAACAACAGTAAACACAGTGGCAGTTCCCAGCGCCTTGCTTCCAATCAGTGCTGTTCTGTCCAGTGATGAGGCAGACACCAAAGGTCCAAATCTTATCCTCAGACCTCAGCCACAATAATGCCAGAATGCGGACACAACCACTAGCATGCTACCATTATTTCTTTAGAAGTATTATTCTAAGACAAAAGAGCATTTCACAAATGAACACTTTGGCCTAGATCTTCTTTAAAAACAAGCAAACCAAGACTTGCCAGAGTCACGAAGGTGGGAGTGGGTCGCCATCTGAGCCCCAACCCTCTGCAACCAGCTCAATTCTCAGAATTCAACTCTTTGCACTATGAATCCTTCTCCATACAGGCAAGAGCTCTGCTCTGCGAGTGTCGTTTGAATATTTCATGTAGTTAGTACAAACTTCCATCTTCTTGTACACACTACAGAGCACAAGATTAACATGTTACAACATTATAAACTTTGTGTTCTTCTCCACTGGAAGCACATCTGCTGAAATCCTAATCACAGCAGCATCTGAAAGGCTCCAATATGGCACCACTGGCCAGGACTAGACCATTCACTAAGGCTGAAGTTGGTGAGGCTCTGGAGAACCTGACCTTACTTGTGTGAAAACACTGACCAACTGACAATTCAGCCCAGAGAAGCTTTCAAAACCAGTGGGAAAAATTTCATAACCTCCAACATTTAAAATCTCCTTTTCCACTGAGTGTTCTTGCACCCCCTCCCCTGCAAAATGTCAAGCTTAAGGGCAGACTAACCAGTAATTCAGGTAAACGAAGCTCACAGACCCCATTAATAATAATGCTAACGAGTCTGCATTACCTGACAGTAAATTCACTTCTGTTTATCAACCATGGTAACGAATAATAAACCAAGCAGAAAAATGTAATTTACCACGAATCAGTGATCACACAACAACGGCAAGAGATCTGTTTGAAGCTAGAAATTTTTCTGTATGGATGAGACATGAATGTAATCTCCCTCCAGTGCAACTTGAAATACACTACTGCGGTACGGACAGATGTGGAGTACCCTGTCCTTCCAGAGCATGTGCAGCGAGTGAGCGAGCGGCCTGGAATCAGACAACACAAGCACAGCGTGACCACCAGGCCACCGTACAGCAAAACACTGCTGTGGTGCTCAGCGTCCCTTTCCTATTATACTGTGTCTTTTTTGCTCTTTATTCACATATGTAGATATCATCTGTCACCTCCTCACAGAAGCTAAGTCACTATGCTGCTGCTTATCAACTGTCTTTAAAGTAGAACCGTGGTGTCTGAGTCCACACCATGTACCCGAAAACTGTTAAACATCACAGTATTCAACTAATGTGAAATGGAAACGACTAAGTGACAATTCTACAGAGTAAGTTTCCAACTTCTACAAAGAAACAATCCATTCATTACTTTTGTGGGAAAAGAATTGAAAAAAAATTGAAAATGAAGATCTCTAAAAGAGCCCCTGTTGAACAAGCTAATGAGAAATAGAGAAATATCAGCTTAGCTAATTTATAATAAACTAAAGTGTGCACAGTTAGATCACTATCAATCAGGACACAGCACTTACACAAGATCCTAAGGTCCCACATGGCGTCACAACAGAAATAAATACTGTTGGGTTCAAGATAAAACCATACTAACTAATAGACTTGATCATGGTGAAACTTAAAAGCACAGTGGTTTCTATTTTTAAACTACACGAATAGGAGGGAAATTGCAATCAAGAAGAAAAACAACGCTGTGATTTATTTAAACACCTCAAAATGTCATCACGAAATGGCCCAGGTGAAAAAAAAAAAAAAGCTACTTCAAATTATTTGCCTTTCGCGATGCATATTCTCTTTTCACTTGGAAAATTTAATTGTGTTTTGTGTGTGACCTTTAAAGCATCATTGTCACAGCTTGATAACATCCAAATAATTTCAATAAAACCTCCGCCACAGATGGGGAGTCATAAAAGCATAATAGAAATACACCAACTTTATAATAGTATTTAGGAGACATTTCTCTTCCAAAACTTAGTCTTCAAAAATTGAATATCATGCTTCCAAGTCAATTTCTTGGGAAGACACAATAACAACTCCTAACCTCCTCCCCCGTCCTCTCTGAATAGCTGAGCTCCCACCTTGAACCCGCACATCCGGCCTTCTGTCCTCCTGAAAGCCTTTCCCAGGAATCAATTAGATTTTACACCTCTCTTTGCACACCTTCCAAGAAAAACCCCCAAGTCACATTTGGCTTTCCCTCTTTAACTTCTTTTTGCATTTCTTTTCTTTAAATGACACTGCATTGTCATTAACGACTCACATAAAAGCTCATCTCACAAACCAGATTGAGTTCCATGAGGGTCAGACCCAGTTTTTGTGCTTCCTTTCTGTCTTGCACAAAAGCTCGCACAGGCACCCACAGAGCCACGCTCATAGGAGAGCACGTGAACCGAAGCCACTAGCAATGTCACACACTGCCTTCAAATCCAGACAGCCAAGTCATGGTGCATTTTAATGGTCTACATTTCTACAAATGCCATCTGCTCTCATTTTGCCAAATATTCAAATGTTATTTTACAACTTCACTTTTTGAGAAACTAAGGGGCAATTTTTATATTTTAATTTTAGTAGACACAAAATCATCACACATAGGCAGTCTCATCCCCATAGTTCAGACAAGTAAACTAAGGCTCAAAACAGAAACTGAGCCAGGCACAGTGGCACAGCTACAAGGAAGGCATAGGAAGGAGAATCTTGGTCTGAGGCTAGCCATGCAAAACCACAAGACTGTACCTGAAAAAATAACTAAAGCAAAGTTAAAGTGATGGAGCACATGCCCAGCAAGCATGAAGCCCTTAGTTCAAACCCCAGTGCCACACAAAAAAAAGGAACTTGACTACACCAATGCAAGTAAGAAGTGACCATGGAAATCAAACTCAGACCTTCACAAACAGTGAACCTGACCATGGCTGGTTTGGCTGCCATGGCCAGGGCCCCTAAATCATTTACTTACTATTCTTAGTAAGTTAACCACAGAGCTACCATTTCCCATAGGTTCAGTACATGAAAAATTGGGGAAGTACAATTTGACCATACTCACGCATTCTCTCAAATGTGTTTTCAAGAAAGCACCATCCAACGGTGGCACTCCCATTTTTAACTCCATGTTGGCTCTCGTTACAGCACAATGTTTTTTAAATGGGAAAACCGCAATTGTTTAACTTTCTCTTTTTCCCAGATGCTATTCCCTTCTGATGTTGCCTCTGTGGTATCAAGTTCAAGTCAGCTGAACTGGAGTGTTGGGTTAACCCCAAATCTTTAGCTGTAGGACCATTCTAGAAATCCCTTGGATACTTGTGTAAGAATTTAACAACATGGAGGATGGGCTTGGCTGAGGTACCATCACCTGCCTGGATATGGGACTCACTGACAGTGCCTCTGTGTGGACACACGGCTTCAGAGCCCAGAGTGGAGCTGAGAGCCATGAGGCCGCATATGGCAGTGGCACCCCAGCGGGGGCAGTGTTAGAGGGCTGCTTGGCTCACCGTGGCACTGGCTCCCATCACTTCCTTCCTCGTGATGAGTCGGGCCAGCTGAGGCAACCCCACGCAGGCCTGGGCAGAGATCTCCCTAAGCAATTCCTCTGCCCATAAAAATGGCTGGGAACGCTCAAGTCAAACCTTGGTTTAGGAACTCTGGTGCCTAAGAGACTTCTCAGCTCGCATGCTAATGTGAATGGCCCAAACCATGAAGTGCTGTGTTACGCGTGTGTTTCAACAATGGAAGAAAAGCCCATGAACCACCACTCCAAAACAAAGAAACAGTCTCCAATTACAACAGATGCTAGCCCCCCAGTGGATACAGTTTCAGCTCCTATGGTCTCAGTTTCCCTAACCAACCACAGTCCACAGACGTTACCAAAAAAATAAATAAATAAACTCAAATAATTTATGACTATAAAAAAACTTCTTGCAGTATGTTCTACTTTAAAAAAATAGCATATGTCCTACTTTTTCTTTAAAAACGAAGCATACAGACGATTCCACACTTTCTGTGGTTTCAGGCGTCCCCGAGAGCCTTGGCACACACTTAGCAGGGATAAAGGGGAGCGACGTTCCTATGTGACACCCCCTCCATACCACAGCCAGCATCTCTAAGGACACCACTGTCTCTTTATAATTTCACGTTCATTTTAAGTTCAACTTTATCTTCATATTGTATGCTTTTAAAATGTGTATCTATGCTTCTGTTCTCTGAGTTGTATGTCAGTTGATAAAATGCCCAACACTGGCTGCAGTCTTCATGGTCCTGCTCTGCTGACTTAAAGCTCATTGTATGGAGGGGGAACTTCTAGAACGGCGACGACCTGGGGGAAAAAGTCTCCACAGAAACAATCAAATGCTGGTGCAACTTTCAAAATCAACTGCTTCCAAAATTCTGGAAACTAACCACAGATATACAACAACCTAAGGCACCCCCCCAGGAAGAATGCTGAGCCTGTGGTAGAACAGCTGGGCTGGTGGCATGTGACTGGCTCTCCGTGTCCCCATCTCTGAAGTCTACAGCAGCCTTCCAACCGCAGTGACTGTGAAAAACGCAGTCCTGTAGACACAGGGGAACAGACCAGTTCAGAAGTCCCCAAAAAGCACAACCCAGAGCACTGTCACTACCTGACCTGTCTCACAGCTCCCTGGGAAAGCCCTAGTCACAAAGTATTATCATTAGTTGATGTCACTCAGGGCTTGCTCAGCAGAAAAAGCCCCATCTCTAGGGCTTTTGTCACAAACAATCAGCTACAAATGATTAACGGCTATTAAGTTTGCCCTACCAGTTGGGCAAATTAAAGTCCAGTCAAAACTTTAAAAGGTCATGAAAAAGTGTCCATGGGGGTACTGGAAAACAGAGAGATTTTCCTAGGGCTTGAGTACTCCATGCACATGGGCATGGATATGTACACCCACGCAAGACCCAAGAGAGCCCCAATGGCTCTCACTTCCGAGGCCTGGCACAGCCAGAAAGACAAGGTTAAGGTAGATGCACACATCACCGAGTGCTGGAGTGCACCCCACACAAACACAGAGCCCCTGAAAACAGCTGGGAGATTCGTTGGCAAAGGGAATTTCAGGAAGTCTTCATGAAATCATTAGCTCATCACTCATCAAAACACGCAGCGTCTTTAATGGCCTCACACAAAGAGACAGGCTTTATAGCATGAGTCTAGAAAGGTCACCTTACAGACAGCAACAGAGATCCCAAAGCACTGAAAATTCCCAAGTTCAACAAAGCTTTATGACACATGCGAAGACATAGGCAAGTTCGGCCCCTGCCCGGGAAAAAGAGAAGACAGAAACTGCCCTTGGGGAAGACCAGGTGTTGGACTTAAGACTTCAAGTCTGCTATGGTAAATATGTTCAAAGAGCTGAAGGAACTCGTCACCAGGGATCAAAGGATGAGAACAATGCCTCACAAAGAACTGTCTAAAGGGAAGCAGAAGCTCTGGGGCTGAAAGGTAGAACAACAAGAAAACACTTACTTCTGGGGCTCAAAGAGCCAGCATTTCAAAAACACCTCTACCAAGATTATCTAGTCTGAGCAATGGAAGGAAGACATAAGGAAAACAAACAGAACTTCTGACATCTCTGGAATATCCAAGATTAAATCAATGGAAAAAATCAACCATAGGGCCAGGCATGGTGATGTATGCCTATAATTCCAGCCACTAAGAAAGCGAGATCAGGAAGATCATGGTTTGAGGCCAGCATGGGGAAAAAAGTTATCAATACCCCATCTTAAAAATAATCTGGACATGATGGTAAATGCCTGTAATCACAGCTACAAGGGAGGCATAGATAGGAGGACTAAAATCCCTATCAAAAAAAACACTGAAACAAAGAAGGGCGCAAGTGGTACAGCACCTGAGTAGAAAGTGTGAGGCCCAGAGTTCAAACCCCAGTACCACCAAAATAAGTAAATAAACTATATCCCCACATATGTGCAATAAACACCCTACAAATGAAGTGAAGAGCACAATTCCATTCACGATAGAACCACAAGGACTAAGTACTGACAAATAAGTTTAACAGAAGAACGGTCAGACTTAAATATTCAAAATTACAGAGATTTGTTCATAGGAATTAAAGTCTTTAATTTCAAATTAATTAAGAGAATTAAGAGGAATTTGTGTGAGGGGCTGAGTTAAATAAAGTATCTACCCAGCAAGTGCGAGGCCCAGAGTTCAAACCCCACCATGGCCAAAGCTAAAACAGAAATATAAAAATGGCTCCGTGGATTGGAGGGCTCAGTGTGAAGGTGGCAGTCCTCCTCAAACTGATCTACAGATTGACGCAATCCCCAGCAGAACTCCAGGAGGTGTTTCCACAGAAACTGACAAGCAGGACCTAACTTATACAGAAATTCAAAACTCCTCTGATTGGCAAAACAATTGAGAGAAAATTCGGAGGAATTTCACGCTCAACTTCTAAGCCAATGTAAAGCTGAAGTGCTCGAAGCAGTGGCGCTGGCAGAGAGGCCAGGCGCTGATCAATGAAGATCTGGGAATCCAGAAGTAAATGCTTGCATTTACCATTAATTTGTAATTTTGTGGCAGATATTAAGAGGAATTTGTTTCATGTGCACGGTTTCATGGGAAAGGTAAAAATTCCTATAGGTGATTCTTGCAAATTACTGAGTCGACTTAATACCACTGACACTTATTAATGATAACACTCTCAAACTGTACATTAATATACTTAATCACAAAATAATGTTTTAATCATCTATTTAATTAGAGCTCTAGTATATGACTGGTATATAAGCCTATTTTTCTCTAGTGATTTGAATGACCAGCTAAAATGAAAGAACAATCTGGAAGAGACTGGAAACGCACATATTTATTATCACGGCAGAAACAATTCTATGTTAATACAAGTAACAGAATTGCTGATGTAGACCTATACACATAAAGAAGGTGCACAATATTGATGCCTGTGCTCCCTGGTTTTGTCATCCCTGTCTGTTCCTCTTACCTCTCCACATACACCCCACCGACCCACAAAGCTGGCAGCACACCTGCTTGTGCATCAGTCCTTATCCCAGTGCAAAGGTTCCCTTCAGCACTGTTCAACAGTGACATTGCCAAAGGGGGGAAATCCTTGTATTTGAGCCCCAATGTGTCCTCCCCATCTATAGGTACCACACGTCTAACAAAGAAACAAATGGGTCAGAAAGGACATTAGCCCTGAGAGAGAGAAAGGTCGGGTCAAAGCTAGATTGCAGTAATGCCACGTGCAAGAAATGAAGGGAGGGTTTTCTTTCCATTTTGGCTTTGTGGAGCCTGAAGCATCTTTGGGTACCACAAAGGAGTTGAGCCTATGATCTAAAGGTTGGGGAAGAGGTCTAAGCCAGACAGATATTAGTTAAGAGTAATGAGCCAAAGATGGGCAAGTCAGACAAGAACCACAGAGCAGGACAAATGCCCAATGGGAGGCAAACCTTGGATGAACGATGTGACAGAGACAAGGGCAGAAGGAGGCAGGAGAAGAGCTGTAACCATCAGCAATCTCCAGGAGAACAATCTCCAAGAGGTTATGGATAGTGACTTCAAATATGGCAGACCACTCAAGTACGGCAAAGACCAGAGACAGTGTTTGGATTTGACTATGGGTTAATTTGTAGTGAGCTTTCTTTTTCTAATTGTTTGTATTAGTGTGTGTGTGTGTGTGTGTGTGTGTGTGTGTGTGTGTGTATGCACACATGCAGCAGTGCTGGGGTTTGCACTCAGGACTCCATGCTTGCTAAGGCAGACACTCCACCACTTGAGCCACACCTCCAGCCCTGTTGGGGTGTTAATTGTACAAAGTGAGGTTCATTGTGATAGATCCAAACACTGCTTTTTAACAAATATGCCAGGGCAGTCACTGGGGAAAACAGTCTGTTCAACAAATGAAACCAGGATGACTAGATGTGACCAAACAACAAGATGACCTTAGACCCATTCCCTCCACACAGCACATGCAAAAAGTAACTCAAAAAGAGCAGACTTCAGATTTTTCAAGATCTGATTAGAAAAGTACTTCTCAGACACAATACCAAGAGCACAGCACATAGAAGAAATGGCTGATAAAGGGACCCTCAGGAAAATGCTCGGGTCTTTTGAGCCGAAGATGCCATTAAGCACGTGACCACAGCAGACTGGGAGACGATGTTTCTGAAGTCCGTAGCAGGAAAAGACTTGGATACAGGATTATAGGAACTCTCTTCACTCAGTACAAAGAAAAATGGCCAAGGCAGAGAATGGACAGAATATGAAGACAAGCCACCAAAGCAGGCATAAGCATGAGTAACAGATGTGTGAAAGGATGGCACACATCATCAGTCACTGGGATGCAAACTCAAACTACAATAAGGTATGACTTCACACTTGTCTTAACAGCTATATAAAATAAGGCAGACAACAACAAATGTGGGGGTAATGATGTTAAAACAGTGCAACACTCACAAAATGCTAGAAGTACCACATACGAACTGGCACATAACCCACCAAAGTTTACTCCCGGAGAAATGAAATCATTACATCCACAAAAAGTTACATAAATGTTCACATTATCAGTAATAGCTAGAAACTAGGGAGGAGAAGTGTTTTGATCCATGCAGTGAAATACTAGTCAGCAATAAAAAGGAACAGGTGGCTGACACATTCTAGGTAAGGATGAAGTTCAAAACCATTATTCTAGAAGAAATTAGATGTGAGAGACCATATGATACATGACGCCATTCAGATAAAACACCCACAAAAAGAAAATTTATGGACAGAACCTAGGACAGTGATTACTTGGGGATGGGGATAGGGAGTAGAGACAGATCAACTATAAGTGAAAAGGGGGAGTCTTACTGAGTCAATGAAAATGTCCTAACACATTCATGATGGTGGCTACCCCTCTGAAGAAAGTTACTAAAAATCACTAAACTTGCACTTAAAATAGGTGAATTCTGTGATATGTAAAATATGCCTCCATAAAGTCGTCTGGAATACATAGATAAAATTTTGCATCAATATCACTGCATATGTACATGATGGCTGTATAGTATTCCATATTGTGAACATACAGAGTTTGTCCATCTATTCTGCTTTCACTGGGCTTTTCATCATTTCCCTGAGTTTTGATGGTGCGGATAGAGCTGGTATGAGATCACACGTGTTCCCAGTACACAGGGTCAGAGTCCTCATGCATCTGTAACTAGAAGTGCTGAGGTATCAGGTATATGAATTAACATCGAGCTGCTTTTCCGAAGTCACAGAATTTATGTTTCCATAGAAGGATGAGTCAGGTATTTGTGGCTCCACATCCTCTGATACTGTTGTTGGTGACAGACTACAACCAGGCAGCTACATGTAACTAGCACATTCATTTGAACAGCTGTGAGAGTACCATTTATCTACTCTTTTCTGATGCCTCAGTCTGTGGTTTTCCCATTTTTTCACTATTAGCTGGGCTGCAACCAACATTTCTGTGTCGGCAGCAGCTCACCACTCCTAGGACACCTATGAGGAAGGCTATGACCATGACAGTGTTGGCGGAGATGTGGAAAACTTGGAACCCACGCACATGTCTGATAGGAATATATAATGTCACAGCCACTATGGAAAATGGTTTGGTGGTTCTTCACAATGCTAAGCACATAACCACCATGTGACTGACAACTACATTCCTAGGTGTAGGTCCAAAAGAACTGAAAACAGAGACTCACTGCTGCAAGCCAATGTGCATGGGTGCTGAGGCTCCACTTGCGTGAAGCATCTAGACAGCAGGGTTGCAAGGAAAGCAAGTGAGAGGTCAGGAGTTAGAAGTCAGGGGTATTGCCTTGGCTATTTGTGGCCTCTTGTGTTTCCATATAAATTTAACAGTAGATTTTTCAATCTCTTTAATGAATGTCATTGGAATTTTGATGGGAATTGCATTAAACATGTAGATTACTTTTGGGAGTATCGACATTTTTACTATGTTGATTCTACCAATCAATACTCAGTCAAAAGAACAATGCAGGAGGTATCACAATACCTGACTTCAAACTATATTACAAAGCAATAACAATAAAAACAGCATGGTACTGGCACAAAAACAGACCTGAAGACCAGTGGAACAGAATAGAGGACCCAGATATAAAGCCACACAACTATAACCAACTTGTCTTTGACAAAGGAGCTAAAAATATACGATGGAGAAAAGACAGCCTCTTCAACAAAAACTGCCAGGAAAACTGGTTAGCAGTCTGCAAAAAACTGAAACTAGATCCATGTGTATCACCCTATACCAAGATTAACTCAAAATGGATCAAGGATCTTAATATCAGACCACAAACTCTAAAGTTGATACAGGAAAGAGTAGGAAATACTCTGGAGTTAGTAGGTATAGGTAAGAACTTTCTCAATGAAACCCCAGCAGCACAGCAACTAAGAGATAGCATAGATAAATGGGACCTCATAAAACTAAAAAGCTTCTGTTCATCAAAAGAAATGGTCTCTAAACTAAAGAGAACACCCACAGAGTGGGAGAAAATATTTGCCAGCTACACATCAGACAAAGGACTGATAACCAGAATATATAGGGAACTTAAAAAACTAAATTCTCCCAAAACTAATGAACCAATAAAGAAATGGGCACGTGAACTAAACAGAACTTTCTCAAAAGAAGAAATTCAAATGGCCAAAAAACACATGAAAAAATGCTCACCATCTCTAGCAATAAAGGAAATGCAAATTAAAACCACGCTAAGATTCCACCCCACCCCTGTTAGAACAGCCATCATCAGCAACACCACCAACAACAGGGGTTGGCGAGGATTCGGGGAAAAAGGAACCCTCTTACACTGTTGGTGGGAATGTAGACTAGTACAACCACTCTGGAAAAAAATTTGGAGGCTACTTAAAAAGCTAAACATCGATCTACCATTTGATCCAGCAATACCACTCTTGGGGATATACCCAAAAGACTGTGACACAGGTTACTACAGAGGCACCTGCATACCCATGTTTATTGCAGCACTATTCACAATAGCCAAGTTATGGAAACAGCCAAGATGCCCCACCACTGACGAATGGATTAAGAAAATGTGGTATCTATACACAATGGAATTTTATGCAGCCATGAAGAAGAACGAAATGTTATCATTCGCTGGTAAATGGATGGAATTGGAGAACATCATTCTGAGTGAGGTTAACCTGGCCCAAAAGACCAAAAATCTTATGTTCTCCCTCATATGTGGACATTAGATCAAGGGCAAACACAACAAGGGGATTGGACTTTGAGCACATGATAAAAGCGAGAGCACACAAGGAAGGGGTGAGGATAGGTAAGACACCTAAAAAATTAGCTAGCATTTGTTGCCCTTAATGCAGAGAAACTAAAGGAGATACCTTAAAAGCAACTGAGGCCAATAGGAAAAGGGGAACAGGAACTAGAGAAAAGGTTAGATCAAAAAGAATTAACCTAGAAGGTAACACCCACGCACAGGAAATCAATGTGAGTCAATGCCTTGTATAGCTATCCTTATCTCAACCAGCAAAAACCCTTGTTCCTTCCTATTATTGCTTATACTCTCTCTACAACAAAATTAGAAATAAGGGCAAAATAATTTCTGCTGGGTATTGAGGGGGTGGGGGGGAGAGGGAGGGGGCGGAATGGGTGGTAAGGGAGGGGGTGGGGGCACGGGGGAGAAATGAACCAAGCCTTGTATGCACATATGAATAATAAAAGAAAAAAAATAAAAATAAAAATAAAAGCAAGAACCACCATGCCTTATTAACTTCTATACATGAAACAACTGTTTGGGACAATCTTGTATTGTTTTATAATTGTTTTGTTGTTTTGTGGCACTGAGGATTGAACCCAGGACCTTGCTCTAGCTAGGCAAGCCTTCCACCTTTTGAGCAGCCCCATAGCTGCTGTTTTGTGAAGATTTACAGACCTCTTTACCCTGCTATAGCCAGTTCTCTGGTGTATATTTTGATTGTTATTGCACCCCGAGTCTCATTTCCTTTATTCACTCATTACTGTTTTGAAGATCTCTTCATGTACGTGTATATAAATGGAAAAATGAGTCCTGTTGAAACTACTCCAGGAATGGCGGGAGAGGGATAAAGGAGAATGATGTAGGGATGAATTCAACTATGATATATTGTAAGAACTTTTGTAAAGGTCACAATGTACCCCCAGCACAATAAAAACATCTCTCTGTGTTTCCTTTTGCAAAAAAAAAGAAAAAGAAGTCAGGGGTTGGGGGAAGATGAAAGGGAGACCAAAGCTTGGTGGGCACAGAGTTCCTGCTTGGAGTAACAAGGAACTTTTAGAAACAGAAGTGATGGTCGGCCAACACAGGGAACGTAGTTAACACTACCGGGTCATACACCTAAAATGTACAAGTGGCAGCTTTCTGCTATATAAATACTTACATTAGCACCATAAGAAGTAGTTTAAAAAAACTAACGCGTCATATCAAAAAGTCCTTAGATCCAACTTAAAGGTGCCCCAAAATGAAAGATGTGGTAACCTGAGCATCAACTACAAGCAGTGAATGACACAGATTAAACAGCTCCGATACAGTAAATTTCCTCAAGTTTTAAAAAAGTCCTTGGTCACCAGAGGAGCTTGCTAGGACAGCATGAGTGGTCAAGATGGCCACGAGCTCTTTCTCACCCCTGCAGGCTGGCCTTACTGACTTACTGGGCTGAGGGACACAATGTAGATGATACTCAGCTGTCAAGGCTAAAGCACAGGAGGTTTTGTGGCTTACACCGATGGCTTGTGGGGCATTCTCACAGGGAATTCTGAGCTGCTACAGAAGAGTCCACCTGCCCTGGGAGCCTGGGTGCTGGAGAGATGGTCCAGCTAAGCTCCCTGGCTAGTCACTCTCACCCAAGCCCTTCAAACTTCTGTCCTATCTAGTTGTGACACATCGTAAACAGCTGTACCTTCACCCCTGAGTTTCGGGGTAGCTTCCTATGCAGCTGCAGCTAACCAAGCAGCATCAGTTCATCACTCTGGAAAACTGGTAAAGGTTAAAGTGAGCTCTCCTGCCCCCACAGTACAAGCTATTTCATCTAACTACATAGCTGATAGGGTAAGTTCTAGTAAGAGCTCCAGCTGAGAAATGCGTAAGGAATGATCCAGTTATAGAAATGCACTGTTTTGTAACACCTGATGGATTCATGGCTGTGGGCAATCCTCCATCAGCGATGCTGAAACCTCAGGTGGGTCTGTATGAGAGGTCAGGCTCAAACCACCTGAACACACCCACAAATTCTACTAATCAAGTACACCAAGTACAAAGACGGGAGACTGTTATAGAGCAAGAGCCTTATGAGACAGAACAAAAACAATCAAATACGATGTGGGGACTGTGTTTATATCCTCATTAAAATAAGCCGACTGTAAAAAGCCATCTCCAGACACAACTGGAGAGATCTGAGTCTGAGCAGAGAGGTAGATGGAGTTCAATATTTACTATTAATTTCTTCCAGCAACATAATGGATGGCAGTTCCGCTTAAAACAACGAATTCAGGATGCAAACTGAAGCAATTACAGATACAAAGGCTGAGGGTCTCGAGTTCTGCTCCAAAATTCTCCAGGAAAATCTGACAAGATAAAACTCCTCCAACAAATCCCAGGGATTGTAACGAGGCTGCCAAAATGTCAATGGCTTTCCCCCGCAGGGTGATGAGCACACAGGGCTCATTAGACTATTTGGTTTGTTTTGGTGGAATCAGAAAATGAGAGTGAAGAAAAGCCTAAATGTTCAGTTACAGATTGAAACTGAGTTTATGGATTAATTTCTAATCCTGACACCTTCCATCATGAAGGTGGTGGTGCCTCCATCACTTAGCAGTCTGATTTTTGTTTCAGTACACACCTTGCACGCTTTCTGTTACCTGTAACCTCAGGTAGCATTACAGATTTTGTTATGATTATATGATAAAATGTACAATATTTTATATTTTTATATTTTATATTTATAAAATATTTATATTTTAAAATATTTAAATTATTTATTACCAGGATACAGAGAATATTCCTGTAAGTTGTCTTTTAATATATCCTGAGTACAATTATTTCCTTGTGGGAAGAAATCTTTTATTGCACAATGGAAAAACTGGAAGTAAAAACATTATTTTGCTTGTGAATTTACTTTATCCCACAGAACAAGGCACCTTTTACCTGTAGCCCTGCTAGGAAAAAAAATCACTCTCATTCAAGGTGCATTCTTCAGTCCTGCAAACACAACAAAGGTTGTGTGTGCCGACAGGCCAGAGAAGAATGAAGGGAGGTCATTTTTCAGAGTTAACTTTATAGAGCCCGTGTATTATTTCCAGGGCCAGCCCAGGGCCAGGCTTACAAGGAAAGAAACGAACTGCAGAAGGCCTGGCACCACTCCCTGCAATCTTCCTTCCCATCCTTTCTTGTCCCTTCTCATCGGATATTGAGTTTGATTCTGTCTCTGAGGTCTTTTAACTCCATTCTCATCTGACCTGGTACAAAAGATTCAAGAATTACCAAAGGAGCTATGGTACCTCACTTAAACTTCCAGACCTCCAAATCTGGAAAACAGCCAGAGTAGACAGAAACTCTGTGAAAGAGTGACATTTTCTCTTGGATTTTTAAAAAATCAATTTGTTAGAGTCTATTATTTAACTTTTACTTGTCAAAAGATACATTAGTTCCACAGGGCTGCCGCAAAAAAAAAAAACACACACACACACAAAATGGATGCCTGAAAACAATAGGTATTTATTCTTCCGCAGCTGTGGAAGTGAGAAGGTCAAGGTGTGTGCAGGATGAGATCCTTTTTGGAGGCTCAGAAGGAGCATGTGCTCCATGCCTCTCTCCAGCTTCTGTGGATGCTGACACCCTGGAGTTCCTCGGCTTGTGGCAACATCACTCCAATCTCTGCTCCCTCTTCCCAAGCCCCTCTCCCAGGTGTCCCTGAGTCCAAACTCCCCTCATCTGTAAGGACACTAGTCCCTGGATCAGAGCACACCTACCCTGCATGACTTCATCATAACTTCATTACATCTTTAAAGACCCGGCTTCCAAATGAAGTCATACTCGCTTTGTGGATATGAACTCTGAGGAGGAAGAAAATACTATTCAGCCCGGTATCATAAAACAAGAGAACACAAGTTCCTCCATATGGCTTAGAGAATGGGTCGGTAAAGTCACTGTCAGTGGTCAACATTTAGAAGGCTGGTGAGCAAATCCCAATGCTTATCTGTGACACGTATTTCACCCTCGTGAACAGTTTCAAGTGCGGTGTGCAGGGTATGTGTCAGAAAGGACCTGACAGGACCCTGAGGTGTGGATCCGAAGCTGCAGTCGGTCCCCAGAGAAATCTGTTCTCCTGCTTTAACTACACAGCAAGTATCCAAACAGCACCTTGAACTTCCCTTGGAAACCTTCTCAGCTAAACACTCGAGCTCCTCATGCATGAGTTCTGCTCCCCATAGAACTTGCAGGACAGGACTCCGAGGCTTCTGCCACTACACAGAAAGGTCCCATGAACACAATCTGTTGGGGTAACCTGGGGTTTTCAATCACAGTCCTCAAAATTGCTCCAGACTCTCCCTTGACCACTTTCAAAGCAACTCACTTACACATATTTTTAGGTATTTGTTACAAAAGCACCCCACTTCCAAGTACGAAAACCTCTATCAGTTTTCTCTCGCTGCTGTGATGTATTATCAGAAGCATATGACTTAGAGCAACAGGAAGCAACTCTCACAGTACTGGAGGCCAACATCCAAAGCATGAGTCTAAAGAAGCTAGAGTCAGAGATGGGGAGTGATTCAAGTGGTGGAGTGCCCGTCTAGCAAGTGCAAAGCCATGAGTTCTAACCCCAGTACCACCCAACAATACAAACAGAACCAGAGACGCTACAGTCCTGGCATGGGCAGAGCCTCACTTCCTGTTTCCCTGGGCTCCTGCTCTCCACCTTGCTCCATCATCAAAACGGAGGGGAAGCAGTTCCTCAGTCTTCCTTCTCTTCTGAAGTCAAATCTCTCTATCATACCACACAAAACTCCTTCTCCTTTTATTACTTTAAAATTTCAAGGAACAATACTGTATCTCATCTCCACTAAAGTCTAACACAGCTTACAAGCTTTATACTAGGAGATTCGCACAGCACATTGCATGCCACACGACTTCTGCAGACTATGCTGTGAGGAGTGTTACGTCACAGGTAATACTTGAGAAAGTCAGCGCCTCGGACTATCAAGCGCTGTCTCGTCTGTGATCACACAGCATTTGAGGGATGAAGCCCTATAGGTTAGGTTTGGACTACTAAGGTGAGTCTCAACCTGAGTACCGTATGCATTTAAAAACATTTACACATCCAAAGCACTGATAATTAGAAAGGAATTCAACAATAAACTTTACACATTCTCCATGTTTTGTTGCTGGAACAACTGAAGATCAGAGAAGCTACCCTGCTCAGTCAATAGACCTGAATGGCAAAGTCATCTCCAGATGCCCAGAGCTCCTTCTAGTTCCACATAAGTAGGGAATAAAATTAGGACAGTGTATGTTTTATTAACCTGGTGATTGACGGGATGAGCTGTGGAGCTGAACAACTTGGATCTAAGTGCAGGTTTCTCACTTAATGGCCAAGCAGCCCCAGACAAACTATGTTAATTTCTATGTAGCACAGGCTCCTCATCTGTAAGAAGAGGATTGTAACCCTGGCGACGTAGTGAAGTCAAGAGGATCAAGTGACTCCTAAAATGGAAAATGCTCAGAACGAAACTGGCACGTAGGAGAATGGCAGAATTTTTTTGGTGGTATTGGGGAAGAACGCAAGGTGCCACCACTTGAGCCACCCACCAGCCCAAGCTGTGTCAAGTATTTTATTAAGGAATATACTTTTCAATTTTTAACTGTGATAAATAAAACACAAATGACCATCTCAGTCACTTTAAGTGCAGTTCAGTGGTGCTAAGCACATTCATACTGTGTGACCATCACTGCCATCTGTCTCCTGACCTCTTTAAGAAATATACTTTAACACAGAGAAATTAGTAGAAACCAACATCGGTCTTAAAAACATGGAGGCCTGATACAGGATTATAAACTCCACTGTGACTGGCAGGATGCTGGAGGTTGTTAGATTCTGTTACTATATAGGTAAAAAGCAGTCTCAGCAGAAGGATGAGACTGGTGCCGGTAGACAAAAAGGACACAGAAGTGGGACAGGCATCATGAGGGAGAGCCCAGGGACGGTGACAGATGGCAGTCAGCCCCACCTCTGAACTTTGAGATGAGGGACCTGCAAGAGCCACCTGGGATGGGATGATGGCATTGTTAAAGGTGGTCTGTGCCTTGGGAAGATCAAAGTTCTGGTATGTGAACCATCATGCAGAGCCACACATATATATGTGCCCCACACAAAAGTGCCCGGGCTGAAAGCATGAGTGGGGCTGAAGTCATCTCTAGGGCCAGCAGCCTGGGGCTGGTTCAGCCAGGACAAGGAGGCATGTGATGAGAACAGTCACCTCTTTGTAATGTGCCAGTCCAGAGGGGACCTGTGCTCAATGGGGCACATGTGTGCATGCAGCAGTCCAAATTTGAGCAAAAATTCACAGCATTATTTCTGAGTCATTAAAAATAAGCTTTGATGTATTCCATATATTACAATACATCCTGACAACACTACAAGGTAAGTATCATCTTCAATCATGAGCAACACCAACTGAAAACCCGGGACTGACCTAACATGACATGAGTGGAAAATGACAGAACCCAGGTCTGGACCCCACATCCAAGCCTCCTCTCACTGGCTCACTCAACACAAGGACAGAACTATAAATAGTTCAGTCTGTCTCATGTCTCGTGCATTCAGAGAGAGCACATCTGTGTACCTCACAATGTCACACCTGGCTCAGCCTGGTGACAAGGCTGTTGCACTGGGGCAGCAGTTGGGAACATGTCATAGAAAGGTGTGTTCAATAAATATTTCCTGGTTCCACGATCTGCTATCTACTGTACATATCACAGTGTAAATAAGCATCCGTGTGTGTCCACATATGTACATATACTTCCAGTACGTACACGTATGTGTACAGGTGAGGTTATGTGCATGTGATGTAGGAATGTAAGTAGCAGACAGACTCAGGGGCCATGTTTGAATGCTGGAGTCCAAGATTAGCTCCAAAAGTGGCTGCACAGAACCCAAAGTCATTGTCAGTATGCAGTATGTCAGTGCAGAGACAAGAGTGAGCCCGTATGTTGAGAAGCATGTGGACTTGGGAAGCACTGGACGAGTCGAAGGATGGCAGTTGGTTTCTTTATCTGCCCCAGGGTTTCTCAGATCCTACAGCATGTGAACGTACGTAGTGAGTCTTCTAAGCAGAGGGTGTGGTGTGTGGTCTTTGACAAATGTCCTGAGCCACAGAACCTTCACAGAAAAGCATCTTTTGAAGGAATTAGGATTCTGCATTAAGTCCTTCAGCACATGCTACTGAAAATAAAAATATTCCGGGGAGCTACTCTAAAACTTGTTAACAACTACAAAATACTAAAAAGTATACCTAAAAAGAAACAGTAAAAGACAGTTTAAGAGAGACACAATAAATTAAAGGTTGGCATTTAAAATTTTTTTAAATATTAAAGTTTTATTCTCTGAATATAAATGAAGTTTTGTTTCAGAAATCCACAGTAATAATTGCTTATTAATTCTACCTAAATCTTTAAGGCCTAACCTAAGTCTACACAAAATAAAAACTTTACTCATAAATTCTAAGTAACAACTCTGCCTTTGTACAAAGTGAGGATAATAGTCTAGAAGTCCTATTTACCTTTGAAATAGGAGAGTTTAGTGTCTTGCACGTTGAAACATCAGAGCCCATTGTGGCCCTAAGACTGACTTATTTCCGTGCTGCGGCTGAAGTCTGGGAACATGTTTCTGCAAACCTAAAACAAGGCGCTAGATACTGCTGTCCTCCGAATGCATCCATTCGTCCAAGGTCGTCCAGCTATTTACATTACTTACTCACAGGATGCAGCCGTTGAATAGGCTCTACACATCAACAACGTTTGACGATCATTAACCTCTAGGGCTAAAGTAATCTGTGCAATTAACTTGAGAGAAAATTATTTTTCACGGGCACATAATTAATTGACCATGCCTTTTAGAAGAATTCTTGTACCTGAACTAAAAGTTACATGGAAACACCAAGACCACACCGTTTAAGATCAAGTCCTCCACATAAGAGAATACAGTTATGCAGACACTTTTTTGTTTTTAAAGCCACAGGATTTTGTTTTGTTTTGGTCACGGCAGGTGGAGGGCGGTAGTGGGGTTTGAACTCATAGCTTCGTGCTCGCTAGGCAGGTACTCTATCATTTGAGCCATGCCTCCAGCCCACTGTGCTTTGGTTATTTTGGAGAGAGGGCCTCACTTTTTGCCTGGGCCAGCCTGGACCACAGTACTCCTGTTTCACACTTCCCATTGTTGCCAAGACGACAGGCACACATCACCATGCCCAGCCTTTTTCCATTGAGATGGAGTCTCACCAACATTTTTGCTCGGGCTGGCCTTCAACCATGACCCTCCGATCTCAGCCTCCCAAATAGTTAAAATTACAGGCGTGAGCTACTTTTTAAGTTTCTCAAATGCATGCAATGCTGACCACACAGAAGCCAAACACAGATGGCCAAAGTCCCACTGCACACTTTGCAAGTAACCAGACTCTGCCATGCTGCAGATCTTTTTCTGTGCCCTTACAGAGTTTTTAATTGGGAAAAAATCTCCCTGCTTCATAGTTCATAATTTTAAGTGGGATCTGAGAATTAATATTTCATTAGTGAAGTCAGTGGGGTGATTTACTCCTAGTTAATATCATTGTCTGATACTTTTGATGAGGAAGCGAGGAGACAGGAGGGCATTCTTTCTCTGTACCCAAAATAAGATGCATAAATAAAATAGAATCAGATCAATCACGTGTGGACAATGAGTTAAAAGCAACACACAGCAGTCCTTCAGAGACTGGCTCCATCAATCAGATGCCATGCAGAAATGCTTAAAAAGTTCATGTCATGACAAACTAGATTTGTAATGTTTTACTTTTACGTGTTTTGCCAATATTTCCAGCAGTTTTCTCAAAATGTAATTCAGTCAGTGTAGTCAGGAAAATGTAGCATCACTATCAAATACATTCTTTTTAAAGAAAAATAAAATATGCTACTCAAAAATTCACATAACTCTGACAATTTTAAAAATCAGGATACTTAAGACTATTGTGACCCACCATGGAAATAAAAGTCTTTAGGGCAACGCCTGGCACAAAGCGAGCAGTCTGCTGACCTCCGACTTATTTTGGTAAGGAAGTTGGCTGGGCTGAACCATGTCACATTGCCAGTCTTCTAGCATCTCCTACCCACAAAATACTCACTTTCCTGCCACTCAACCCACATAGCAGCATTGTGGGTCGGAGATGCACTGAAACCCTGCTGCCACCACCAAGGAGCCTTGTGATCTGGCACATGGTATTGAAATGATCTGAGCCTAAGTTTTACCTTCAAAGTGGGAGCAATGGAAACACTACACAGGCTCTTCCTGTGCGGGCTGCATAAATAATGCAGGTGACGTGCTTTGCTTTTCTGTCATCAATAAGTTCTTACTCATAAATTGCTTGTGTTAGAGACAAAGAAAATCACTAAACAAGTTTTAGCTGGGTTTTTTTTTTTTTAACAATACACCCCTGTACACAGTATTCAAAACTGTCAACTAAAAATCATAAAAATAATCTCTACCTGAGCTAACAGCCCCACAGAGACGCGGACGTATCTAAACTTCATTAAATGAAGGCTGTGACCATGCCCGGCTCTGGCGCAGACCACCCATGTCCCATGCTCTCTCAAACCTCTGTGTAGGGCCATCCTTCCCGTGCCCCTTATACTTGGGGCCTGCCATCTCTTTAACACAGCAGTTGAGGTCCCTTCTCATCTGCCTTCTCAAGGGCAGAGCCCTCGGGCTACCTCTTCTATCACTGCCACCAAACTAGACACGTCCCTTGTGTCACATGCCTTCCCTCCTTCTCAGGAAGCAAAGATGCTTTTTCCTTCCTTTAAAGCTTATCCTCAGGGCTCTGCATCACAGAGCCCCCAATCCTTTTGCCTCCAATCCTTCTAAAATCTCCTGTCTCAAACATTTTCAATTCTCCTCAAATTCTCAATTCTCCCCAAAATTAAGTGTGCTCTAGAACCACCTACCTTAAAGGGAAAAGGCTCTTCTTGACCCTACATGTCCTGGCAATCACCCCTCCTTCCCCCACCATCCATTATGCTTGGTGTTGGTTAGTCTCTGAGAGCCATGCACCCTCAGTCACTCCTGTAGCCCACCTCACTCTGCAGCCCATGGCCACCACTGAAGATGCTCTTTCTCCAAGGTCATCAGTGGCTTCCTTTTGCTAAACCCAAGCTCATGTCTCGGTTGCCAGAGGACTGGACTCTCCAGCATAAGGCAATGTTAACTCTGCCTTCCCCACTCCATGCGGCCTGTGTACGGACCACATCCTCCTGCCACTTGCTCATGGTCACTTCTTCCCAGGGCCCTTGGAGAACACACATTTCTCTTCCTGTCTCCACAGTCCCAAAGGTTCTGAGGGCTCCTTCCAGGATTCCATTCAATAACCTTCAATAAGCCAATAGCCCCAGAGTTGACAGTAAGCTGCCTAACCAGGATCCAGTCTTATTTATTAGCTGAGCCCCACTTTTGTGTTGAACAGCAAAGGGCTCAAGTTTGAAAGCAGCAAAAACAATGCAAAAGCACGATTTCTCTGACTTCCCTGCAGCTAAAAGTAACTCTATAATGCAGCTCTGACCACTGACACATGAATGGGAGTGTAACTGGTGAGGTTTTTTTCTGGTAATGTACAAGCCCAACTAGCATACCCTCCCCGTGTCCTTCCTCAATTGTGTGGGTGGACCCCAGATAAAATTTCTAGAGGTGCAGTGGCCACGCTACATGAGGTCAGAGCCACACTCTAAGAATAGAGTAGGCTGACCCCTGGATATTCTAACAGCCATACATGGGCCTGAACTTGAAGATGTTGGAATGTAGGCTGGTGGAATGGCTCGAGTGGTAGAGTGCCTGCCTAGCAAGTGTGAGGCCCTGAGTTCAAAATCCTAGTGCCAAAAAAAAAAAAAAAGTTGGAATCGAATTTAAAGTTTGCCCTCTTTCAGTGACTAGTGCGAGAAGTATTTATCTAGATTTATGCTTCTTGCGGCTTAATACAAGCCCAGACTGGTCACGTAGAACAATCAACCGCTCACACACATGCTGGCCCACATGTCTACACACTACTCCACAAACACTTTGATCCAAGGTAGCTAAAAATGACAGGTTTTTTTCCCTGTAAGTCTTAAAACATTATTTTTCAGTGACAAAGATTTAAAGTCTGATCGCTATGAATCATTTAACAGCTTTCACACTGCCTTGAGACCCTGCAAGAGCTCCTGACATAAAGTGACTTTCTCCTGTTGCATGGACAGGTTTTGCTGCCCCTCGCATGCCATTAAGTATACATCAACAGCTTTCTAACACCACAATTGACACAGCCTTGACCTAGTAACAAGCTGCGCATTTCATATACCATTCTAAGCAGAGCCATCAGAAATACGCAGTTTCTCTCAAGAACTTTTCTGATTATATAAATAATGCACTCTCACAGAAAAGCTCAAATTCAAAGCAGATGTTTAAAAAGGTGGCAGGAATTCCTCATCCCTCCACTCCCGAGATATTTTTAGCCCTGGTATACTGCTGGTATCCTCAATGTGCGCGTGTATAATGCGGTGTGTACATTTTCATGCCTTTTGATTTATTACAAAATCATGCTATAAAGTTTCCCAAGTCATTGTTCACTGAGGATGGTACACCTAACTTTCTTCTCCTCTCAAACCCTATGAAATGGGACAAATCCGTTCAGAGCAGTGGTCAATTTCCACGAGGAGCAATGCCAGCAGGCCGTGCCCCCTTCATCTACCTGTAACATCCTTCTGCATCCTGTTCCCTCTACCTGGGACACACTTAACCCATTCTTCTCTGCCAGGTCATTCTCTCTCTTCCTTTACATCTTGGTCAGCCATCACTAGCTCCAGCCAGACTTCCACAATTCCTCTCAAGGTCGCCTTGTCATACGGCCCACAGGCAATGCAAGGCTGTCTCATAGACCGGTGCACTGGGTGTGCGAATGGACTGTTTCCACTGTGTCTGCACAGGACTGCATGTGGCCTCCTTTGTGACAGTCCTGCTTCTGTGTTCCCTCTGTCCCCACTGCCCAACACAATGCCCTTCACAGCACAGTTACGGAAGACCTGAGTGGATTTCTGGAAAACCCTAAAATAGAAGGGAACAATGAAGGCCAATCTACCTGCATCAGCTGAAAAGTCTCCCTGGAAGCAGCTAAGAATAATCCCAGTATTGGAGGAGTCAGTCTTGCACTGACTCAGATGCCTACTCCGGGGAAGGGTGGGAGATCTGGGAGGCACAGTCTCCTCTGACACAGGTCCTAATGGAGAAGATGGCAGAGTCCCTCTCCCTACAGGGCAGCTGAGTGAGTCTCACCTGCCACCTTCTGAATCAGGCCCTGCAATCCTCAGCCCTAGTGAGAGATGCCCGTGTGAAGGATCCTCACCTACAACGGGTACAAAAATAGGAGCAACACCGAACTGAGGTACACGAACTAGAGGAAAGAGGTTAATCTGAACCAGAAGAGAAGTAGAGGTGAGAGCACAGGCTGTGGGCAGAGAGCCTGGGTCTGAATTCAGCCCGGCCTTAGTGTTCCTCAAACCCACAGACACACTCCCAACCCAAGGACATAGTGAATGCAGTGCACGCAGGACTGCAAAACAAACTGGGAGAAACCGGGGAGGTAACACAGCACAGAAAAAAGAATGGGCAGACAGAGAACAGTGTCCACTGCCCCCACTCCCAGCAGGGTCTCATGAACTGATGAGACAGACGTGTTTCCCAGAACATAGAGAGTGGTGCCAACAGGATACCATACATCCTATGGAATGCCTAGAGAACAGAAAACATGAAACCAGAAATGCTATGGTCTCTAGTGAGACAGAGCAAAGGTTATCCTGGCCCTACACAAAGACCGAGTCATCTGCAAGGTACCCAAGAGAAGCTTGGGGTTGCCAACCCACATAGGCAACACCAGCTCAGCAATCGTGGATTAGAGTCAGAGCTCGGGGCTGGGAATGCAGCTCAGGAGGAAGGCTTGCCTGGGTTTGATCCCCAGCACCTCAAGTGAACAAAAGTCAGAGTTCAGATAGCAAGGCTAGAAAGCACTCACACCCTTCCCCTCCCTTGGCATAAGCAGGAGACATCTAGGGTAGACTGCAAGTGTGCTAGCACCTGAGAAGGAGAACAGAAAGGGACACCCTAGCCTCTAAGACAGACAGAGGTGGAGAGCGAGCAGAGCACTGGGGATACAGAGCAAAACTCTCTGTCCCTTATTCCAGAGTTAAGTCCTTCTTGCATTAGCAGCATGGAGGGAACCCGTTTGCCGGCTGATTCCCTACCCAGAGACACTTGTCACACACCACATCCGCACTCCACACACAGCCTGCAGTAAGCCCTCCTTCTTGAGGGAGATCCACATGGCTAAGGAGGAAAGCATGACAGCTTCCAGCATTAATTAGCCCAGTCCTCCCTTCACAAACACGAGCCGTGGGGCAGGGATCATCAGGTCTTGGAATGAGACAGAAAGACCATGATGCATCCATGCAACAACTAGCTTCCAGAAAGCAAGACTTTTTAAACGAGGAACCTGAAGCTGAAAAACAATTTCTAATTAGCATCCTCAGAGGGGTTTCAAGAGCTATTAATACTCTCCACAGCACGGAATCTTAGAAAAAAGTTACTTATCAGGAATAATGAAGTATTTCTGGAAGTTAAAAGTAATGGCCAAATGAAAATTTCCAAAGTGGGGTTGAATGTTAGAATGGGTGCAAAAAAAAATAAGAGTTGGCAACATAAAAGTTCGGAGAATTACAGAGAAGAAACAAAGGTTTGAAAATTAACAGCATACCATTGAGAAATGGCAAAAGATTCAAGAGGGTCCAGCAGGAATTTCTGATTAGGAGGAGAGACAACAGAGCAGGGAATAGAGACAGCAGGGGAAAATACAGCCAGGTCAAAGAATACTGGATTTCATAATAACCACGCATCTCCTTATGTTCAATTATTACCTCTAGCTAAACTTATACAAGTAGAATGGCTTGGTCACAGTGTGCACTCATTTGTAGCGACATTATGAAACTGCTCCCCTCCAGGAAAGTTAAACCAATCTACATTCCCGGCCGTGGTTCACAACCTTCTTGCCAAGTCAGGGGTCTCTTTAACCTCTGTCAATCTGATAGGCAAAATGTAATCTTCCCTTGTTCTTAACTGGATTCACCAGATAACTACTATTCATGCACTGACTCACATTTCTGCTCTGAGTTACCTGGTCCTGCCCTTGACTGTTCTAGAGTTTTCTTACTGATTTTAAAGAGGTCTCTATAGCTAAAAGTTAAGACTGCCTTTTGCAACACAGGAAGCTCACATATTTTCCTAATTTGTGGTGGTTTGTCTTTCTCCCTTGTTTATTAAAAAAAGATTTAAAAGTTCTAAATTTTATTCTTTGGTTTGGATGTTTCAGTCTTAAAGCAGGAAAGCCCTCCCTCCTCAAAGCCAGAGGAATTTTCAGTTTTATTTTCTTCTAGCAAATGTTTCCATCTTTCCATTTAGTATCTGATCCATCTGGAATTTTCTTAGTGCAAAGAGGACAGTAAGAACGTAGTTTATTTTTTTCCTCCCTAATACTAGGGGGCTGCATCACTCAATCAAGCCGGTAAGTTACTTACTTCTATGCAACAAATGACTCCATGGCTTAGTGACAGGAAGGAGCATCTCACACCATCTCTGCAGGTCAGGAATTCGGGAGTGGCTTAGTTCTGTGCTTCTGTGACTCTGTCTCCCTAGGTGTCATGCAAAATGTCCCCTCAAGCTGCCACTTCCAAGATGGCACCCCCACATGGCTGACAAGTGGATGGTAACTACTGACCAACCCCACTTCCTCTCACATGGGCCTCTCCTGGGGATTGAGTGTCCCTCTGACATGGTAGCTGGCTTCCTCCAGAGCAAACATTCCAAGGGAACACAAGACAGAGGTTGCAATGTCTTTTATGATCTAACCTTGGAAGTCTCGCACTATCTTCATGACATCCAGTGTGTGTAGAGTGTATACAAGGGTGAGAACATGAGTAGGCCAAGGTGACAGAGAGCCTTCTGTCTTAGAGGCTACCACACCACCTTTTTTTCCTACTAATTTAAAATGAAATACATTAAACATATAATAAATCCCCATATACACTTGGGCTCACTTCTAGACTTTATTTTCTGCCCACTCCTGACCTAGAAAGTTCTTTAATAATTACAGGTTTATCACATTATTGTATAAAGGCAAGATTGCCTTCACTGGTGTTCATGTTCCTATTTGTCTCAGAACTCAAAGTATGTATTCTTGCACATAAGCTTCAAACTGAGCTCATTACATGTGAGAGATTAGACTGGTTTGTGGTGGATTGGGACAAGGAAAGTTGATATACACTAAGGAAAATGCTGACACAGCATCCTCAAGCATGGTACATTCTGCTATTCAAACAACTTCAAATTAATGCAGCATCATTTAAAGATTCTCTAAACAGTATTTATTAAATGTCTGTTATGTGGCAGATATAATCACAGGCGTTAGACATAAAGGTTGAATGAAGAAGACACCAAGTTTCAGCCCCAAAAGCCTAAAGTTTTCTTTTTCTGTGTTTTGTTATTATAAAGTATCTTTAAGTTAGGAATATAATAAAAAGATTAAAGCAAATTTCTAAATTTCTAGAATTTAGGTAACTCTAGATTTTGAAATAAATTCTATGACCTTCACAGGTGTGCAGTGCTGCCAGCACAGCCCAGAATGTGTGGAGCACAGCATCGGCGTGATCTTCCTAGTCTGGGCTGATGTAGAGAACATAACGCCTCACTTAACAAGCTGCAAAGTTTGTCTGTACTTCGGGTGTAGTGCAGTTCAGAATCAGTGAGCTGCCAGACTCTGGACTATAGATAAACAGCTGTCGCCAACACCAGGACACCGTCTATATGGACAGGACTGATAAGGCATGCAGCCAAGAAATGCCCAATATGGCGTCCAACATGGCGACACTCATTCTAACACATAATGACGTCTAGAGCAGCCTGCCAAGGACCCCCACCCAGGTTACACCCAAAGGTGTAACCAATTAGCAGAGAACTAAATGACATCAGAGGGGACCACCCTGGAGGAGAAAGACATAAAAAGGGGACCTGCTGAGGACCCAGCAGAGTGCACTCTCCAACGTTCTCCGATGCTCACAAGCAAGACTCTCTCCTGTATGCACCTCTCCTTGCCAGAGGGACTCTCTCTACCCTGAGTAAGAGGGGTTCTGCCATGCAGTAGCTCTCCCTCCCGAGTAGACTGAGCTCCTGGCCAAGTGAGCTGACTACTTGGTGACGCTCCCCTGTGGCGCACAAACCTTACCTGTCACGGTGCCCTGTGAGGTGACTGACCATGTGCCATGACTCTCTCTTGGACCTCATAAGTATGCTTTTGAAGTGTGAATAAATGCTGCTGCCTTGACCCAAGTGTCTACAGTGGTCTTTGAGGGATAATACTGTGGTCTTCTTGCCTCTACCCAAAGTCAGCCTTGGGCCATATACCAATCCCACTGTAGGGCCACTCGCCTGGGTTCAGGACATCGCTAACTTCTCCCTTGTGGGGAGAAGGATGAAGTCCTATTCAAGACAGCTAACTAGTGTGTACACAGTCAGGGACAAGTGACAAAAACTCCAACTGTCACAGTAAAGAAACTGACCATCTTGCATAAGGGTACACCCAAAGATAAAGCTGTTTCCAGGTTCCTTAATGGAGGCCACCAATGTTCTAAAAATAACTCAGCATCTCGATTTCTCACTTACCAAATTTGTTCTCCCAGAATGGGTGAGAGGCAGCTGAGTGGGTTCTGAAGGGGTTCTGAAGCACCAGAGCTTTCCATTTGGATTAAGTTAGACTTTTCAAGAGTTTCATCTATCACTGTCCCTGTCGTGTCTGAGAAGGCATTTGCACAACCCTAGACTTTATCCTGAGAAGTTTGTGCATTTCAGCTCCTCTATGTTGGTCCATGGCACATCTTGAGATAACTTTTGAATGTGGTAGAAGCTAGGTCATAGGACTCCAGACTCAAGTCTTAGCAGGTGGACATCCAATCATCCCAGCACTACTGATTACACATTCCAACAAATGGTCCCAGGACAAGTCCTTTCCTGTTGACTGCCTCTTAAATCCATGAGCCACCCCACAGAGCTGAGGCTCGAAGGGGAACTCCTGACAAAATGGGGAAAATTTGCAAGAAAACAAGAGATCACAGATGCTAGGAAAACAACCAACAATGTGGCAAAGGTATAAAAAATAAACCAACGACCTATCATGTCTCTGTTCAGAACAATCAAGTGGTGAGGGCATGATTTTCTTTACTAACAAAACGTGCTGGGGCGTGCATGCTGTAGGGAGGGGGGTGGGCTCACTCACCCCTCTCACCTGCTGCTAGCCTGTTTTCTCTTCCTACTTAAGTGAGGCAACTTAGTATCTGTTTGTATTTTCACTCATTTCCAGTTTATAAACACAGAATAACATAAAACGGATCTTCATATTTCCTTAACTCCCCCTTTCACTCATTTTATGTGTTATGTTTTGTCTCAATTAGATTACAAAGTGCCTTACCTAAAACACTAGACATGTCCCCCCAAAAATACTTCAACTTATCAGCTGTACTATTAACTGTTTTATGCATGCTTCTGTATCTTCCTCATATTTCCTTTATTTTTGTATAATGTCTGAGTAGGAATGATTGATTTGGGGCCACTTTTGCAAGAGAAATATCACTATCTAGCTACATGAACTTCCTCTATGTACCGCTTTGATCACATCTCATGGTGTTAAAGATGTACTTTGCATCAGAAATTTTTCCAGGAATTTCATCAATATAGTTTTTGCTTTTGTCTTTAACCCATTCGAGAGTTACTTAAGAGATGGTCTGGGAGGGAATTACGGGAGTTTGGCTTTGCAATTTTCATGTAGAGCATTTTTGAAATTTCGTTGTTAGAAAATACATTTTGTATTATTGATTCTCAATTTGTTCAAATTTTAGATTTACAGTCAAGAATATTTGGGGAGGAAAAAATTTCACATTGTCCTGACAAAGTATATCTGTTTACAGTAGATATCTCAGTGTGTACCCCGCAGTTCACCCTCAAATTACTGGAGGACTTATACCCTTTATTGTCCTTCCTTATTGTCTAAATCTGTTAAAAACAGGGCTGCTAATGTCTCCCTCCCGTTTATCTTCACATTCCCAGCAACTATGTGTACTGTGATGTAACTTACCCCATAAAAATTCACAGTACTTCTTCACAGTCATCATTTCTCATTGTAATGTTTTGTCTTACATTTTTTGCTTGCATTTGTCAGTTTCCTTCATTTAAGCCTTTGAGTCATTTTATTTTGAATGTGCCTTTTACAAAGGCCATGTAGCCAGATTGTTTTGTGTTTGATTGGTGGGTTTTAATTCTCTACATTTAACTTGGACCACATTTCCCATTGGATGACCCAACTTCCTGACCAGCTGAGTTCAAGCAGCCTAGCCTGCACTGCTCGACACCGGTCACAGGAAACGAGGCACAAAATGCATCCCAATTTACCTACAGGTCAGACTTCATGCCAGCTTCTTTCAAAATCAGAGAAATAAGCTAAAATCCAAGAGTGGTTCCACCATGGGAAAAGCTCCGTTAAGGAGTTTCTTTCAAGGGCAGATGGAATAAGACTGAAAACAGCACTCAACCACCTTAACAGCACACACTCTGGCATTTAACAGACAAGATGCCGGAGACAAACCTAATTTGTGTTCCTTTGCAGGTAACTTGCTCTATCTCCTGGGACTGCCTTATCCTTAAAAATTCAAATATTTTGCCAGGCAGGCCTGTGCAGGACCTTTTTCATTAATTCCGGCTGGTTCTCAGGGGTCTCTGTGCTATTTACTCCGTTCTTCTTCTGCACAGGAAAGTTAATCATCATTTCTCTGACTAGTGCTCGCCTCCTGCTCAGACACCTCTTGGGTTAAAGACCTGTTATCTGTCCTTCATAGCCTGTCCACATGCTTGCCTTCCTTCTCTGCATTCTGGACGTGTTCAAGCTCGTCACTCACACTGCTCTCCATTCCTGAAGATCAAGTCTTCTTCCAGTTGTCTTAACTTAACTTAACTATGAGCCTTATTGCAATTTCCGTTTCCCTGTGTTCTTTGATTTCAACAGCTTCCTTGACATTTCTGTTTCCATTCAAGCCTGTTCCTCCTTAGGGCTCCATGGCTTCTTTTTCTCTCGAGGCTAAGATTTTTATTTTCCCGTAAGACACCAGGAGATGTATACGAATCATTAAGTGCATTACCTGTGTTCACATTGACTGCGTGAAGTTGTGTCATTCTTTACTTTCCCTCATAGGCTGCATGCTCCGTAAGCCACACACGAGGCTTCTTCCAGGAACTCACATTTGACCAGGACATTCTGCCTCCATCAGAGGTCCCTGCCAGACAGGGCAGGGCAGGACAGACCCAATTGCTAAGCCCTGGGAGGCTCTCCCTTTCAGAATTAGGCTTGAAAAAAATGTCTCCCACCCTCAGTCCAACTGCTAACATTAAACAGACATTCCTTTAATGAACCCAAAGAACCCTGCTGAGAGTCAGTCCTCCTGCCGGCTGTCACATGCACCATACATGGAACATGCAACCCACAGCTCTCCTCAGCCCCATCAGAGGGACAAAAACCCCCCTTCTTTTGTGCTGGGACGGGAACCCAAGGCCACAGGCATGCTAGGCAAGTGCTCTATCACTGAGCTACACCCCAGCCCTGGAGGCTTTTCGTTAAGTGACTTGCAGGGGGCACCCCTTCCATTTCCATCTCGCTCCTGCAGCCAGGCTGCACTGAAGTTAAAGTTTTTAAATCAAAGTGAACAGGAAAGAACTCGTGGAAATGGGTAGAAGAGGCAAATGAAGGGCTCTGACATGACCAGCTCCAGTCTGCGAATGACCAACGTCCACCACACAGCATGAGCTCTGGCTTCCAGAACTTAGGCACACTGTGAACATGACATTTTTTCAGTGTGCCCCACCTTGGCTGTAGCCACTTACCTTGTTCTCATTCAGAGAGCAGAACATATGCTACCAAGTTCAAGGCCATTATCGATCCATTCCACCAACCACACTGCTCACGGCACTTGCTCCACAGTGGAATTCTTGTCGGCTGTCTTTATGGATAGTTTAACAGGATTTTGGAGGAAGTCTATCAGGCCCAAGTAGTCCGTCACCACATTAGCCCAGAAATGTCCAACATGAGATCATCAATAATGAGATCATAAGATCATGAGATGATCTTAAATATGATCATCATCTTCCCCATTTTGGTGATAACTCTGAGATTACAAGCTGTGCTCGTACATTTAACGCGCACTTTTTAGAAAGATGAAATTACTTCTCTCGTCATTTTGAAGTCAGGATTCAGGCTTGGAAAGAACATCTATGGTGGTTGTTTTCCCCTCCCTGAGGGGCTGTCTCCTGTGGCTGGCATACCCTGTACTGACAAGAAGAAGCCATCTGCTTTGCTATCTGAAAAACACCACTCATCTGATATCCCCTGCTGGTAGGAAGACTACTGCAAACCCACGTACTCGGGAAGCAGACTCGCCTTTGAGATATCAGCAATCTCTTCTTCCCAACCACTTTCAAAGCCATACATGCATCTCCACTTAGCACCAGGCCTGAGTTCGAACTTCATCATAGGCCTCTGTTCCTACTGCGTATTATGGTTCTGGAGCCAAGCGTGTAAGCTAATAAGAATGGAAGATTTTTTTAAGTCCTATTCCTTTGGTGATCATGAACTCTCCCTATGGATGAAAGTGACATCACTAACTCCCAGCCTGGAGTGTTGTGCTACAAGTTGGTATTGGGAGCTGGTGTGGCACAGCACTGCTCCAAGACACTTTTTTTTTTTGGTGGGACTGGGTTTTGAACTCAGGGCTTCACACTTGCAAAGCAGGCGCTAAACCTCTTGAGCCACACCTCCACCCTATTTTGCTCTGGTTATTTTGGAGATGGGGTCTTAATAACTATTTGCCCTGGCTGGCCTCAAACCTCCCAATCTTAGCCTCCCAAGTAACTAGGATTGCAGGCATGAGCCACTGGCAGCTAGCCCTGAGATATTCTTAAGAAAGTTAAATACTGCATGTCACACATGTGACTAAAGCTTTGCTCTTAAATCAAAAATAAATATCTCACCAGTTTTGTAGGTTCGTTTTTTATTATGAAAGAAGAACTTCAAACCTTCATGTTAAATCACATGGGTTATCACAAATGACGATGTTTTACTTATTTGCAGTAATTCTTCAAAATCAGCTCTTTGGTGGAAAATGAAGGCAAGCCTGAGGAAGTGTATTATTCTGTGCTGTGTGCTTGTGGTCCACATCACCTACATCACTGTGAGATGTAAAAGACAAGACGACTGAATGGCTTCCCAAAGTTGTTCTGTAACCTAGAGCACTTTGCTCACTTTACTCTGAAATCAGGAGACCCTACATGTAATGGTTGGCAAGCTCACCAAGGAGGAAACTTTGTTTTTCAGACCATATCATCTGTCACATCGACCCAGCTTGTCACTGCAAAGCAAAAGTAGCCTCAGATAGTAGGTAAACAAATAAGCATGACTGAGGTTCAACAAAACTTTACTGACATTGCTCTTTCACCTTATGAAATGTAGGAAGTGGCACAGTGTGGGGAGGACCCAGATTTGGGACAGTACAAGGCACAGCATTACAGACTTCCTGAATATTCTGTGTAGAATAGAACAGGGAGCAATGTTTACATGACTTAGCAGCAATCTAACGCCATATGCACCAGCTTCTCCTCAGTTCTTCTGTGTCTCAAGCACCAGACTAAGTGCTCTGCAGTAATGGTCTCACTCAATTCTCCTAACAGCCCAGGAGGTTTGGAACAGTGTGGAAGACAGGTGGCACCAGGTCCCATCATGAGCCTTCTCACTTCCAGAGCTACAAATGGCTCAGGAGTACACAAAATTCCCAGTGACACACACCTGACCAGCCACAGAGGGTTTCTGGTGGGTCTCCTCTGTGACCATCCTCACTGGTTACCCCTTTAGTCCCACCATCCTATGACCCGACCACCCCAAAGCTGTTTCAGTTCTCAACATGTTCTCACTTGAGCTGTCCTATCCCCACTCATGGCTCTGCTTCAAAACCATCAAACTAGATGGAGATCCAGAAGCAAGAGCTGTTGAATCTGCAATGGCTCTGGTGAGACATGGAGTAAGCATTCCTCACAGAAGTGAGCCGGGCAATAGGTGGTTTTCCAATGCTTGCTCTGACAGCAATCTCCCAGGAAGAAAAGCTCAAATCAACAGCAGGTGCACAACAGCTTCTGACTCTCAGGAAAGGAGTCCGAGAAGCCCTTCTTTTCCCTACACCACCCGCACGTGATCGTGCCTCCCAGAACTGACTCATCTATGTTGAACTCAGCCCTTCACATGTTACCTGTTTCTGATTATCCCACTCACGGATGCCATTATTAGGTTGAATTTTAGTTGGAGGATGATCAAATAGTCATACAAGTGTGACAGGTCTCCTTCCTACACAGACTGTTTTCTCTGAGTGCGAGGGCTTCTGCAGCGAGAGCTGGTGATGTGGCAGCATCACTTGTTAATAGTCCCTCTGCAATGTACAGTCTTAAAGGGAGTACTGTCACCAGCCTCCGTGCCCAAATGAGTAGAGACCTGAGGAGGAACTGGTTATTCATTTTCTAAGAAAAACATTTTTCTAATGCTCACTTGGTACTGCTATTTTGTTATAATACTTTATATCAGAAAATAGTAAATAAGACCTACTCATCACTATCCCAACAACCCACTGCACTTGCTGGAGGAGGTGACTCTATTATTTAATTTCATAGCTGGCAACTGGAGTTTGAACTCAAACCGACAGCAAGATGAGCTCAATGACAACAGTCTAGACCCCTGGTTAGCAGACCACTGCTCCTGGGCCAAAGGCACCCATTGCCCCCTTCTCCTCAATCCTCCACCTGTTTTTGCAAATCAAGTTTCATTAGAACACAGCCATGTCCATTCTCATATACCATGTATATAGGTGCTTTTATGGTTCAGTTGTGAGTAATTGGGACAGAGACTATACAGCCTGAAAAGCTTAAAACATTTACTTATGGTCCTTTACAGAAGTCAGCCAACCCCTGGTCTAGACAAGAGATCTCAGGTCACAGACAGTGGAAATGCATTGCAAACATGGAGGAAAAAAGGCATGCAGGTCTACAGAAGAGCAAGCATCGCTTGGCACTTGGTTACAGATTCCAAGCACAGGATGAAGTGTCAGGAGCGGCATTCTGTGGGTTCTGGTAAGAAAAGAAGCCAAGACAGGACCATTGGACAGCCACAGTCTCATGACAGCTGGCCAACAGACAGACAGCCTGTGAAGGGGAGAAGCTATACAGTGCAAACACAAAGTCCTAACTTTACTCTGCAACATGAACCATCTACCTAAAGGAACAGATCTCATGAAACTGCAACCTTAAAAAAATTAAAACCATAAAAAAGATATTCCTAAACACTTGTAATGTAGCAAAAATAACGAAGTCAAAAAAAAAGCCAAGACAAACTGGGTAATAATATTCATGGTTTATCTCCCAAAGAGATCATCTTCCTTTGTAAAAATCAAAACAGTGAGTACCAAGAACCTGACAGACAAACAGGCAGAAGTCATGAATGAACACTTGACATAAAAGAAAGGAAAAGCTGGTAAGCATTTTAAAAGATGTGGAATTACCCCCAAGAAGAATGTAAATTAAAACCACACTGAGACAGCCCTTCTCACATATCTGGCGAAAACCTGCTCTCTCTCCTGACAAGGCTGAGAGGCAGCTGAAACCTGCGATGCTATTGATGGACATACAAGGGGAAACCTCTAAAAAGAAGAATTCTCCAGAATCTAATCAAAGTGCCCCTGCAAATTACCCAGTACTTGGGCAGCCAGACAAAGGGGTGAGTAAGACCTCCTCTCCTCCATTACTACCATGGGGTAATCTCAGGATAGATGTGAACTGAAAGAAGGTAGAGAACAGAATTCATAACACTATCTGTGCAGAAGAAAAATAGTTGCTTATTTTTACAACAAAAAATAAAAATTGTTACTTATGGAGTACTTTGGAAAAGAATGGAAGGATTAGAAATAAAAGAGACTTCTCTAAATATAACCTTACTTTTAAATTTTATATGGATTTATATATGTATATATGTGAGTATATGTATGTATGTATGTATATATATTTATATGAGAGGAAGGGGAGAAGGGAGGAAGGAGGAAGGGGGGAGGGGAAGAACGTTAAACCAAAAATGCTCAGATTGTACAGAGACGGAAATAAACCAGCATTCATATCAAACTAGTACAATAATTCCTTGGGGAGGCTTTTGAACTCAGTGCAGTGTATGCATTCTTAGTATTACACATTGAAAGGATTTCCTTCAAAATAAAAACAGCAAAGAAATTCTGAGCTTTATTCAGAAGTTTAATTTTAATAATAATACCAACACTATACTTTTTAAACATTTTATGTATATTATAGGATAAAGAGAATCGGAAACAAAACTCATGTTATAAAAGAACCAGTTTCCAGATAGATGAGTAAGAATGACATAATATGAAAGTCAAGGGGAAACCCAGTTCCTATTAAATCTGACTAGAAGTTTCTATATGCATTCAGTTATCACTTCCCAGCGCTGACCATGGAAGAGACCTGAGGCAATGGCTCCCAGATCTTGGCTTCTTGTAAGAAATCTGAGCCTCTTGGAGAAGAATCCAGGTCTGGGAAAGCCCAAGAAGATGGACTTATCCAAACCCAAAGAGTCAAGTTGACAAGCGTCTCCACTTGCACAGTTCTGTAGCACGCCATGGGCTCATGAAGTGCTGCAATTCACTCTTTTGCCTTCTTGTGCACTGGCTGAGAGGTACTACAGCAGCCGCAACCTCCCAGCAGCAGGGTCACAGGCGACAAGGAAATCATACAAAAGTCCTGTGTGCTAGCAATGGAAACATGGACAGAGAAATTTTAAAATGCTTACAATCATTCCGAAGAAAATTAAAATGTAAGATATGCACATACCTCACATGCTAAAAGCTAAATAAAATACTAAAGAAATCAAAGAAGATACAGTCAATTAGAGAGAGATGCTACGGTCCTGGGTTGACACCTTCTGGGGTGTCGAACTGGGGTTTGAACTCATGGTCTAGTGCTTGCTAAGCGGGCGGTCTACCTCTTGAGAAATGCCACCAGTCCTCTGTTTTAGTTATTTTAGGGTCTCTCTTTTATACCAAGGTTGGCCTGGACTGATTTCCTCCCTGCATAGCTGGAACGAAAGGCATGTACCACCATGCACAGTTTGTGGTTGAGATAAAGTCTCAGTAACTGTTCACCCGGGTGCCCTTGAACCACAGTCCTCCTGATCTCAGCCTCCCAAGTAGCTAGAGTGACAGACGTGAGCCCCACACTTGGCTAGATTAGTATCTTTACTCAGTTGAAAATGAATTTAAAAATATAGTGTGATTCTTGCCAAAATCCCAGCAAGATTTGAGAGGTGTCAACAAAAGCAAGATGAAATTTATATGGGAAAGATAAGGAAACTAAATAGCTAAAATAATTTTTCAAAAAGGGGAAACAGTCTATCTGATTTCGAAAGTTAAACAGCTATAGTGAAGAAGACAGACACTGCCTGAGGGACAGCTACATAGATCAATGACCAGAATAGAAAATCCAGAAGCAGACTCACCAATATGTCCAACTGACTTTTGACAAAGGTACCAAAGCAATCCAGTGCAGGGCAGGGGAAGAGCCTTTTCAACAATGATGCAGGAGTAATTGCACACCCATCAGTTGGAGAAAATACTAAGTTGTATATAAAATTAATTGAAAATGCATCATGAAATTGACTGTGAAACAAAACTACATGCTTTTTTTAAAGAGCAAATCTTTATGATCCGGGACTAGGCAGAATTCTTAGACCTGACAACAAAAATCAGGATTCATATCACAAGAAAACTGGTCAATTTGCCCTCACCAAAATTAAAACCTTTTTCTCTGCAAAGACCCCCGCTAAGGATGTGAAAAAGACAGGCTTTGCAGATGCTGCTGTGGCCTGGAGCAGCTTGCTGCCAGCATGGTCAACTCCACTGTTTGTGTTGTTTTGTTTTTCACTTTGAGACAGGGCCTCACTATGTAGCCCAGGCTGGCCTTGAACTCCATGGTCCTGCCTCTTCCTCAAGTTCTGGGATTACAGGAGAGCACCACACACATGGCCCAACCCCAGGCACTCTTCCACATCCCCATGGATGGCAAGCCCTCCCCCACCTCTCCTTCAAGCTGTTTGCAGATAAATTTCGAAAGACAGCAGAAAGCTTTCTGGTTCTCTGAACACTGGGAAGAAAGGATTTGGTTATGAGGGCTCATACTCTCACAGAATTACTCCAGGCTTTGTGTGCTGGGTGTTGTGTGCTGGAACTTGTGACAAGCCCACCTTCAGGAGGAAATGTGATGGTGAGAACCTCACCCTGGAGCACACAGGTCCTGGCAACTGGTCAATGGCAAACACTAGACTGAACACATTGCTCCAAACTCTGTGCTGCCAAGACTGACTGGCTAGCAATCATGTGGCCTTTGGGAAGGTGAAAGAGGTCATTAACATTGCAGAAGCTGTCCAGAACTTGGGTCTAGGAATGGCAAGACCAGCAAGATACTGGTCTTGCCTACACCAAGTCTAACACACTTCACTCGAGATTTGCTGTGACCAATCGACCATCCCTGTGTGGCTCAGGAGAGCCCTGACTCCACCTCCTGCTCACAACAGGTAAGCAAAGGTCCCCTTTGTCACCTTCATGCACTTCTTTGCATCCCATATTTTCTTTATTCTTCTCAAAGTCTAGAGCTGGACTGCAGAGTGAGTTTGTAATTACAAAATAAAACCTGAATAGAAAACAAACAAAAAAACATGAAAATACAGTCTATGGAAACAGATAAAATATCTACAAAACACATGGCCAACAAAGGACGAGTAGGTATGTGAGGAACTCTCAGAACCCAACGTTAAAAACAACCCAATTAGACCACAGGAGAAAGACAGAAAAAAGCATTTCAGTGAAAAACATTTTCAAATGACAAATGAGTACATGAGTACTGCTCAACCTTAGGGGTAAGCAAGGTAGAACTCAAGTAAGTGTCACCATCAGAATGTTTATAAGGAAAGGTACAATAGTCCCCTATCCACGAGTCACCTCTCATATGCTGAGTTACCTTCAGTCAACCATGGTCTGAATATATTAAAAAGAAAATTCCAGAAATAAGCAATTCACAGGATTTAAATAACTTTCATAACTGTGTATCATTATAATTATTCTCTTTTATTATTGTTAATCTTCCTGTGCTAGATGTATAAGGTAAACTCTTTGGTAGCAGCAGAGGGAAATGACAGTACACATGGGCTCACTATCATCCACGGACTCACGCTCCCATGGGAGTTCTGAAGCATAGCCCCTGGGGTAAGTGGGAGTATTATAGTGACAGCACCAAATCCTGATGAGGGGTGGACAAGCTGGATCATTCATATATGCTGCTAACAACCTAAATGGCACAGCAACTTCAGAAAAGGTTTCTTAAACATTAAACATGCAATTAACACATGGTCCCACAGCTGACTCCCAGTCATTTATCACACACACTAAATGGACATGGTTTTCAAACAAGCAAAAGACCTGTATACAAATGTTTATAGCAGCTTTATTTGTAACAGCCCAAACATGGAAACAACCGAGACACCCTTGATGGGTGAATGGCGGACAAACTACGCCATGCAGATTCCACAGACTATTACGTAACAATGGAAACAAACTGACACATGCCACGATCTGATCAATCAACAGAGAATTACGAAGACTTAGGAAGAAAAAAACACTCTCCTTAAAGGTTCCATCCTTTCTGATTCCACTATGTACTTTCTTGAAATGATAAATGTATAGAAAGTAACAGACTGTGGTTGCAGGAGCCACCCTGAGAACAGCAGGAGGGAATGGGTTTAGCTACAGAAGGGCAACATGAAGCATCCTGGTGAAGGTGGATTCTCCACCATGGCTACACCAGTGTCAACAGGTTACCGTTGGGGGAACCTTCTATGTGAAGGGAGAGAAGACCTCTGCTGTTTCTTCCAGCTGCGTGTGAATTATGTTATCCCAAAATAAAATTTAAGTGAGTAGATAAAACTTTATTTTTTATTTTGTTAGTATTGTTGTACTGGGGGTACACTGTGACATTTACAAAAGTTCTTATAATATATCAAATATATCATACTTGAATTCACCCCCTCCATCATTCTCCTAAAAATAAAACTTTTAAATGATTGAACTATACTGAAAGGAAATATAAATTGTCACCCTGAAAGTACCCAGGTTTTCCTAGAAGTCTGATAAAACAAGAATGGAAAGCTAAAGAAGAGAGGTAGAAATTCGTAATAACAGAAAGTACCTTCCAGATGAAAATGAAAAATGTCTCCCAGGAAGAAAACTGGTTGTACACCCATATAATCTTGAATAAATATAGCTTTCCCTATGTTGATTACACATTTCAATACTATTGCACACTGCAGAGTGCTAGCTTACAAAAAAATACAAATTTACTTTCTATAAATTAATGAATTTAAAAGCATGTATTCTTTCAGAAGTTGGAAGGAAAACAGCAGTTAAATTATACTCAGAAAAAAAATTAAACCTTAATGTTCTAATGGAGCTTTTAGTGATATGGGAAAAATATGGGGGAAATGGCATTTCTTTAGATAAACCCAAAACCATTATGAATGTGTTGTAGAAATTTTCTGCTGCTGCACATTTATGTTCAAACACAATTATCAAGGTCCCACACAAATAGAAAGACTACCAAGACCACAAGCAGGCGTTAGAAAATTCCTCTCCAAAAGGAGTTGTCAAAAACAACACAAGGGAATGCAGGCCGCATTTAAACTCAGCTCACACAGCATTTGTGTGCCAAACTATGTGAAAACAGATGACACGGTGTCATAATAGGCCACCCCTTGCCTCTGGGATATATAGAGTTCTCCCAGGGTTAATTTCATACAGGTTCTACAGAAGGAGTTATTTATCACAGCAGAGTCCTCAGATCAAAATGCTATTATAAGAACAAGGTCCCTTCACTCAGGAAAATTATTTTTCTTTCCTTTCCATCCTGCTCCAAAATCACAATAATAAACTTTAAGTTCTTAGGTCTGAAAATTTTGCAATAAAGCATGGTGCCAAGACATAAGTCAATGCAGAAAAAAATGAAGGCTGTCACTGAAAAATTCACCTGCTCCATGGTATGCATCTAGAACACTTAAGAGATTTGTAAATGTGTCTGCTTATGCAAACAGCTGACTTTCAGTAGCCACCACAGTACAGCACTTTAGCTAATCACTAGTGTTTAACTGATCGGTAGACACTTGCCCAGACACAATGGTCATGATGCAACAATTATATTATTTTTTCCTGTCTAATAATCCTGCAGCAAGTGCCCTCTCTTCTCTGCAGGACCAAAGGAGAGTTCTAGCCAACGGTTCTACACAGGTGGCACCAATGGCAATGTGTGAGAGGAGCATCTTGCTCATCTCCATCAGCAACTGTTTACGGGGCTTAGAAATCATTCAGAAGCAAAGCATGGAGATGCTCAGACCATCAGACTAGAGGGGGAATGGCAGAGCTGCAGGAACTGAGCATAGAGGAGTGGAAAGAAGCCAGAAAGGAAGGGAGACGCTGTGATGGAGAGAAGACAGAGGAAGAAGTTCAAAGAGAGAGAACCACAGCATCCAGGTGGGACAAGAAAGTGGAACAAGGATCAAGCAACACAGAGGTGCTACAGGGAAATTAAAACTTTCTTACACAAACAGTTAGAAAATGAGAACTAATCTCAACTGAGATATTTAAACTATATGATCTTAATATAGAAAAACTTTATCACTGATCATACATTTTTCTAAAGTTTTGGTCATTTGAAACAAGCATCAGTTTGTCACCTTAAATTTCAACCACAGAGGAAAGATGACGGGTATGACCACCAACTCACCACTGCTGCTCTGTGGAACACAGCACATTTCACAGGGGCCATGCCGTTTCCAATATGGAGACTCCCCGAGTTGCAACTTCCTGCACTCGTTCCCAGCACCAACAGATCCACAGGTATGTAACAGAGCCCTCCCTTCCTCTGGGGACAGGGGACCTATGGCTAACACAGCTAGACTTTGACAAAATGAATGGTTTCCATCACTGCTACAGGGTCTCACAAGTCAGGTGGTGGGACAGTGGTGACAACAGTTGGCCAGGGCTACAAAACCTGAGTCAATGAACCCTACACTAGCTGGTCACATACTCCTGACAAGGTGTAAAACACAAGGGAAAGAGATATGCATGTTTCAACAATGGTCTTCAGCAGTGTAGTTACTTGCATAAAAGTGTCGGTGAGCCTGAGGAGGCCCAGTACTCAGAGAACAGAGAGTCAACGACTCCCCCAGTTTCAGTCTGTAGACATCCACCTAACTTGCCCCCTGCTCAACAAACTCAAACTCGCAGACATCATTCGCTGTCATTCCAGGCCTGGCATCTCCATATTATGTCTAATTGCTTTAAAATACCTGCTGTCCTTTCTCTGCACCTACCTGGTGCAAGTCAACCCCCCAAGTCGCTGAGTTTCCGCTAACTTAGGAGCATCACTGGATCACCCAACAGATGGTGCATCAAACTCCTTTGTGTTGGGTACTTGATTCAAGCTAACCAAACCTGCATCTGAGAACAAAACCAGTGTGACCTCTGGCCTCCCAGAGTTGACATTCCAACCCTAGGTAAGCAAACTAACACGGGTGGTACGAATGTAAGAGGCATGGGCTCTGGTGTGAGGGAAGAAAGAGAAGTGTCTCTGCCCAGTATGTTCTGTGGCTACACAGCAGAATGGCAGGACCAGAAGTAAAATGGAGATGGTGTTGTCAGAGTTCGCTTATAAAATTTCTTTGTGCAAGTGTTTACTGCTATTAGTGAGGACAGTAACTCCAGGGCAGGCAGATGCCTCAAGATTTTTTCAGCCAACGACCCCTCCTCCAAGGTCACGCTAAGACCTTGTTAAGAGTTCTTGCTCCAGGGCTCAATTACTGAGTATTATTCCTCTCTAGGTGACCTCTGGAATGCACTGCTTTTGGGCATGCCCCAAAGAACTCCACAAAGCCTGGAGCAGCTGCCTTGAAATCGCCAAACTCATGGAAGTGAGGCTGGTGCTGGAGCGTCTCCCTGCCATTAGCCTATCAGTGCTGGTGTTCTCACAGCACTGCCAACAGGGAGCCCCAGAATCCTCTGGCATCGCACTACTCCTGTTCTTGGAATAGACATTTCAGAGAAGATTCTAGCCTTTTATTTGGATGTGTTCCACCCAGGTGTAGACTCACTCATCACAAGTGAGCAGGACTGTATCACCAGAGGCTGGGACGTAGTTCACTGTAGCCTTGCCCAGCTGTGTGAGGCCCTGAGCTCCATCCTCAGTGTCACAAAGAAAGCAGATGTATATATACATAGATATATTACATAAAATGTATTTACATATTATACAATACTTACAAATACTATGTACATTATGTAAATGCCTAGTATACGATAATTTTAACTAGGAACCTAGCCCCTGTGACTCTTTGAACAACAGCCTGCCAGTATAACCCCCATTTGCTCCCTCACCCAGAGTATAGGTTGTGTTTCTCAATTCTTTGTGTGTGTGTATGTGGGGGGCGGGGGGGGGGTGGAGCATAGATAGGGAGCATCTTCACCATGAGAGTGAGTAGCCCGGAGAGGACTTTGACCCTTGTGGATTCCTGGAGTGTCACTGGCAGGAGTTCCCTGGCTCTGTTCTCTCCTGAGCCACATGCCATAAGCAGCCAGGAAGGCGGCTACTTGGCCGTCCCCACACAACCAGCAATCCAACCAGAAAAGGCCATCTTTCCTTCTCACTGGTGGAAAAGCACTGAATGGGACTCCAGCTGACCTGCTGGTCACATGCCTTTCCCTTGCTCACGCTGTGTCTCCAAGGTGATGCCCTGAGGTTCTGTGACAGGAGGAAATGCCAAGAATGATCGCTGAGGAGACTGGCCTAACTCCTGCAGTTCTGAGGAACAGAACCTCACAACCAGGGCTCTCACTCCATGTTCCTGGAAAAACTTCTCTCATGTTCCAAGCCACGCCTAGAAATGGGTGAACCATATTCCCATCGACCATGATTAGCGAGCTCTTGCTCACCACTGAAGAACTAAACAGTTACAATGCTTAACGCTCTTAGTAAATGCTGAAAACCCCATTCTGGCACCATCTGTGGAGTGTTCTATCTTCTTTGACATGAGTACTGAGAAAGGTCTCAGAGACCAGGTTGTCTAGGGGATGACTGCCAGCTCCAGATCAATACCAAAGCTCCAAGCTGCCACAACCTTCAATCCCTCAGAAGATTCTAGCTGCACAGTGATTCCAGAGAGTACTTAATTCTATTTTGACATTGCTTTTAGAGAAAAACTCCTTTTTGTGAGTCATACCTTAACTTATACTGTGGGCTTAAAAAGAACATTTAATGATTAGATTACCTAATTGTTTCAAATATTCCCCCCTCATTAAAATAACTGACTCTTGAAACAAACTGTCAAAGATCACCACTCTAGCACAAGAAATGAACAAAAAGAGCTTATGCATCAATTCAGAGATGTCATTTAATGGTTTGAAATTTTATTATTCTCCATTCTATGCATTACTACAGCGTTTTTAAAGCAACTGTAATGAGAAATACATCTAGTATGCATAAGGAAGGATGAGACGCAGAATCACTAATCTTAAACGCAACATGAAGTTTACCTCCTGTAAGAAGGTACTGTCACCACAGAAGATGCACTCAGTGATCACAGAAAGTCATGCGCACCCACAGCCTAACTGTGTCTTCCCAACACCACTCCTCCAAGGCTGTTTGCTGTCTTCAGCACCATGGGCACAGCTGGACCATCTCGGCTTCTATGCCACTGGTTTACAAGCTTGGGTTTATAGCAGACTTTTGTTTCAGCATCCTGTTCAGTGAAGCCAGAAAGAGAGATGGACAGAGACCTAGGTAGAGGAGAAGGCGTGGGAAAGGACTGGCAAAGAGGAGGAGCAAGACAGAAAGGCCAAGAACAGGAGTCTGAGTGCCCATCGCTAAAGGGGGTCCGAGCCTCTAAGAGGTTAAGTTCTGAGGATGTGGTGAACGTGGTCCTGCGGACATTTTCCTGGTGAGTTTAGATTTTCAAAGGAAATGTTTAAAAGAGTGAAGGATATACCACGTGTGTAGAAGAACACAGGAGTCTCTAAAATTAGTATCTGGAAACAATCTAACAAGGTTACAAAAAGTGAAACAGAAATGTCTCCTTTATTTGCATTGCACTGTAACACTTACAGAGAGCACACTTTCTCCAAGAAAGTGATTTCAGCACATACACAAACAAGCTAAGCATCAGAAAGAGACCACTAAGCTCCAAGGCTGAGTGGAGATATAAAGGAGTGAGTGAGCCTAGCACACTCTGGACACCACAGGCTCCTATGTGTGGACCGCACCGCAGAACCTCACAAGCAAGCTCACGGCCACCACCTTACCCTGCAGAGGCTGCTAGAGCCACCCCTGTTCTACCTCATGGTCTGGGTGGTGACTGTCAGGTGTTCATTTCACAGCTGGCTGACCTGTACATCTGCCTTGCGCACCTTGTGTTATATATATCCCACCAAAAACTATAAGGCTAACGCATTTTGAAGGCACAGAGAAACTGAAGAGAGCAAATCCCCTGGATTCTCAATAACTACAGGTATTTACACTTAGTTGAACTCATAGCAGGATTGTAAAAGCTGACACAGGAATTCCTAGTGTGAGACCTGGCAGCCAAATTCATTTATCAATAATGTCAGGAAGCACAGTTCGTAAGAGCGGTGAGGCATCCTGATAAAGGAGTAGGGACAGAGTAGAGAAATGCCACGAGTGCTAGAACAGTTGTGGGTTTTGTTTTTTGTTTTGGGGGGGTTTTTTTGTAGTGAAAGTGATAGTAAGTTTTATCAGAAAAGGAATGAACTTTCAATAGACTGAAAAAAGTGGGTTGCCTCAGAAAGGGAGGTCCAGAACAACTTAGTTGTATGCTTGCTTAACTTTGAGAAAGAGAATTAGCAAGAGAACAGTGTTCGCTCCTGAGGGAGGATTCCAAGCTGTGACCCAGACCTGTCAACACTTGGAAAGTTCACACACAAGGAATCAGATCCCAAATTTAATATACAGTGAATTTGAGGATTATAAACTGGGGGTACTTCCTGAAGTTAGGAGCAGAATCGTTTGTAGAACCTACAGGGTGAGGTAAGTGTCCACAGGGACACACACTGCAGGTGCCCCTGTGATGAAAGGCACTTGGGAGGAGGATCTGAAGAGCTGATGCAAAGAATGCAGCAGAAGTGTTGAGGTTCAAGTCCTCAAATGGCAAGAGGCACAATTACACCATTTCCTCAATGAACAACCACATTCTTAAAGCAACCCCTATTATCTATGCGAATGAACACCACTATTTTAACAAAGTAGGCCCTAATTTCAAAGAATATTCACAACTTTTAGATGTAAGATATCCTGAAACCTTTAATTACCTCATTTTAAAATAACCTTCTGGCAAAGTTTAATAATGTATATCAATGGAATTAACAATGTGACTAAAAGAATGAGATCTAGCCATCTACATCCCCACCCTACTTTAATCAAAGAAAATAAGCTTAGTTATAATCATAATAGAAACCCTAATTACTGTAAGCATTTATCGTTCCAGAGGAGCAAGGTTCCTTAACGTGGTCAGCTAAGGAGTTTGCATCCACAGTTCCCTATTTAACTTTGTTTCGTGCCATTTTCATTTTTGAAATATTTAAGCAGGATGTCATCAATAATATTTTGCTCTTATCTTTCAGGATATATTTTAATAAGGATAAGGGCTACTGCCTTAGCTAGCAGGGCTATTTAAACAGTCTACTCTAGACCTATAAAGTCAATACGCATTCCCAATGAAACACAATTAACTGTATGTGATTTAATAAATGTGTGGGTGTGATACACATAGAAATTTTGTACAGATTGATCATTTGGCTTGTTTTTTCAGGAGCTGTAAAAGTATTAAATGACACAAAAGATGTTCTTCCAAGTGAAAAATTAAGACTGTTAAATATAACTTTTCATGTTGCCTATACCAACAGATTAACCAGAAAGTTAATCTCTACATTGATTATAGGCATCAATGAAAAATGGTTTTTAAAAATCAACTTTCTCTTCATATTCAACTTCCTAGACAAATGTAAGACATAAAATGAAGCCATACTGTCTTCTGATTGGTTCACAGCCTTCATTTTATTTTTTGTCTTAAAAAATGATTTCAATCTTTGTGAAATGTAAGGTCCAAGTCCAGAGCCACCAGGACATGAGTCACTCGGGCAAGTTACTTTGCCTCACTCTGTCCTGCTTTCTCATTTCCAACCTATGGGATGACAGAGGACATGAAAAGCATTCTGCATGGAGCCTGACCCTGGGCTGAAACTCAGGAGGCCGAGCCTCCTACTGACGGTCTACGCGGAATCCATACTGAACAGTCCCAGTCCTTCACCCAACAATAAGCAGCACAGCCGCAGTACAAACTGCAGTGTCTGTGCGTGACAACATACACGACACATTCACAACAGAGGACAGGCATCCTTGCAAAAGGTCCAGGTGTACTAGGCAGCTCCACGAGGCAGGACACACTCCAAAGCCTACTCGCGGGGCACTACGTAAGAGCTCCACGTGGCGGGGTGCAGCTCAAGGGTAAACGGACTGCTCAGCATGCACATGTTATTATATTAATTCTAAGAGGGGTATCAATACAACTTTCAGCTCATCTGTGTCTTAAACTTTTCAGGAATTATGGTTACTTCAGAAATTGGGAGTTATGCAAGTTCCTATATTCAGCACATTTGATAAAACAAATATAGATAAGGTCAGACCAAGTTTTATTCTAAATGCCAGCAATTTTCAAAATAACCCTCCAGATTAAAACTACTCATTAAAATTTATAAGTAGCTATCCAAAATTAAGTCACACACTCTAGGAAAAGGATCGTTGAAAATGTATAATCTAGTTAGTGGGCCTTGAATTTTTCCATGTCACTTACATATCCACCTTCTACTTCAAAAAATAAGTTACAATAATAGCAGCCAACAAAAGAGAGAGAACTGCTTTAAGAAAAGAAACTAAACTTGGATAATGTGGAAATTAATTCAGGAAAAAAGCTAACGACACAATGGGATGTTAGCACCAGAAAAGCACGTCTTCCTAACACTCCTGCCCTCTGTGCTTTTTTCCCTCACCACAGGCCCTCTGCCCCTCAGAGCCCACAGCCTGCTCCTGTGTCCTGAGATGGAGTATTGCAACCTGTGCCTGCTCTGATTTACTCCCCACTCTTTCAAAGCATGTGACAGAACCCATTTCCTTATGAGTACTCATGAATGCCTCAAGCTTTGCATGCTCCTCAGAACTTTAAAAACGGAAGGGAAGAAAGGACGCCTAGATTACCAACAATCAGAAATAATGTGAAAGAAAAACATCTCCTGCCTTTTCCTCAGACACAGGAACGGGAGGGAATGGGAAAGGGTGGAGAAGCCTCTGACTGAGGCCTGTGGGAGCCTCTGTTGTCATCTCAGTATGGAGGCAGAAGTCATCCGCTCAACTTGTTAGAGCCCAGGATTTCCTTAAGTATCCACCAAAGACCCACAACGAGAGGCTCCGCTGGTTTATAAATGAGGTTTAGCAGGGCCACAGCTCTGGGTGTAAATTCGTGCTTCAGTAAACCCAGGCGGTTTGGTCATGTGGCAGGACCTCCCGCCACCAGCAAGGAGGGTCTCTTCCCCACTCAGCTCACTTTCCTAATCCTACACACAAGGTCACACAAGCCTTCCAGAAAGGAGAGTTCTCAGGAATATTGGGGACCTCTACAATATGGAAGTATCAAGTATTTGGACATAAAAAAAAAACCTCCAAATGTCGATTTTCACAATTACTAAACTCATCAATGCACTGATGTTTGTGGGTTTTGAAAAACATTTTTCTTCCTTTCTTTTATACAATTTTGTTTTTAAATACCAAGTTTCATAAATCTTTGTATCTATAAAATATAGTGCTTATTTTCTAGAGTTGGGATCTTCCTATCATTTCTTCACTGATTCCGTGCCTAATTCCACAGCGGTTAAGGAAATAAATCATTTGAATTAATTTATTTAACACTTGCCATAGTGTCCTACATCTAGCCATGTTGACTGTCACCCAGACACCATACAGACACCTCTCCTCAATCTTCTGTCTGCAGGTCCTCAATGGTTCAGAAAGCCATGTGACCTCCACTGGGACTGCAGCCCAGCTCTCTCCCTACCATTTTTGCAGTTTTGCTTTTGTAATTTGTCTCCGCGCACCTGGGTACCCACGTTCCTGTGCCTAGTGAGTGGAGTCTCTCACCATACATTTATTTCCACTACTGCTCTTGCCTCCAGGTCTACTTTGTCTGCTATCAACAGTCACCCCAGGTGTCTTTGCCTAGAACGAGCTTGACATACAATTCCCCGTCTTCTCTCCCTGTAGCCTATGGTCCACATGTGTTCCTTGTAAACCCAGCAGTGCAGGGCTGCTGTGTTACCCAATCTAACCACCTCCATCTTTCAGCTGAAGGATCTAGCCTGTTTACATTTACTGTAATCACTAGCATTTGAATTTCTACCTACCATGTTGTTTTGTGCATTCTAGGGTTTGGGCCTCTCTATATTTCACCTCATCAAGGTGGACAATGGTGAAGTCCATTTATACTATTTTTTCTTTTCATATTCTTTTTGAGTCATGATGGTAAATTATGAGAACAAAATGATCCATCAATTGTATCATATGTTGTATGAATGTAACTTTCAAAGTTAATAAATTCTTATGCTTTTAGCTGATCACAAAACACAGGACATAAAATATTTATGATTTCAATACAACTGCCATCTGGTCTTTAAGATTAACCAGTGTATGGAGGCACAAAGCTACCGGCTGAAAATGATGGCCAAAGACGTGCAGAACAACTGGTGCCTAGACAGGAACTTGTGCTGCTTTCACAGTTGCTTTTACCCTTCTAGTTTCATCTTTTGTAGCAGCATACCTTAGTTTCACTGGATATCTATGTATCAGATATTACCGATCCTGTGGCAACCAGATGACACTACTTGTATTTATACTATTATCATTTCCTTTTAACACCTAGCCCAAAATAAAAAACAGTGGAAGCCCAATTTCTCAGTAACAGCGTCTTCCACTTTTGGTATGGGGAAACAATTATGATAGTGTTACTAATCTTAAAGTTTTGCAAAAGTTATAATACTGAATGATCAATCATGAGAAATGAACAAACATGTTTAGCATTACAAAAATTTAGCATTATATAACAGTGAAGTTAGTAAGTTCAATGAGTAAAGTAAAAACTGGCTGGGCACAATGGTTCATGACTACAATCCCAGCTACCCAGGAGATATATACACAGGAGGATCGATTTAGCCCAGGTGAAAACTAGAGACCCTATTTGAAAAGTAACTAAAGTAAAAAGGGCTGAAGTGGGGCCCAAGTGGTAGAGCACCTGCCTAGCAAGCAGGAGGCCCTGAGTTTCAATCCCGGTACTGCAAAAGGAAGAGAGAAATAGAAGGGAAGACATCACTAGAATGGATACTTGGCCACTACCAACTGCCTGGCAGACTGGCAGTCTGTATGAGATCCTGTCTGTGACCCAAAGACGCCATCACAGAGCTAGAGTCAAGTAGACTCAGGGACAATGACTTGGGCCCAGTGAAGCTAAAAGCAGTCGACTATGTAAGCAAGATTACATTATCAGGATTATTAGTAATTTACAAGAAAATTAATGACTGCCACGATGACTGAAGACCAAACTCTTCTGGCCAATGCACACCCCACTAGATGAGCCACAGGGAAGGCCCAGGAGTAATCGGACAAATGCTCGCTCTGTCAATGTGGTCACACAATGGGTGTACTTCATGGGGTCAGAGGCTCATGAAATCTTGCTGCACATGTGCCTACTATGGGACTTGCCTGCCAAGGCACCCCTTCCCAGGAGATAATGACTGCCCAGGCAGACACTGTGTTCTAGTCTCCTTTCCCCAAGCTCATTTTTGAATGAAAACCTATGCCGGGCACGGTGGTCCATGCCTGTAATCCCAGCTATTCAAGAGGCAGAGATCAGGAGGATCGAGGTTCAAAGCCAGCCCCAGGGAAACAGTTCGTGAGACCCTCTCTCAAAAAGACTCTTCACAAAAAAGGGCTGGTGGAGTGGCTCAAGGAGTAGACCCTGAGTTCAATTCCCAGTACTATAAAAATAAGTTGATTAACTAATTAAATAAATAAGACAACCTATTTCTTTGTGGCACAGTCATCCTATTATCTTGGCTTTCATTGGGTGTCTCTCCCCATCAGTCCATTAGACACTGACTGGCTCAAAATGATTTGCCCCTCCTAAGCCAAGTTTTCTGCCACTGAGTGACTAGGGCCTTACCCACATCCCGCCACCAGCATGAACCTTTGCTGCTATGCTCCATAAACAGCTAGCATGGGTGCGATGCATCAAGTCCCCAACTTTCATCCTCCTTCTGCTATTTTATCAGCAGCCAAAGAATGGCCACAGAGTGGCCTCTCGGTTATGTCAACCAAGAATGTTACAGGGCAGCTCCTTCCTGGACATCTAGGTCACACTAAGGCCTAGGTCAAACTTCCTCCTCCAGTAACCCAAGCTCCTCCCACCAGGCTCTCCCAGCCCCTATTCCACTCTCCAGATCTGAGGAGCAGCCTCTTCACAGTCACTCCAATCATGATTTTCCCTTAAGTGACAATGAGGGTGAAATCCTGCGCTTTCATAAAGTCACAGGTCTACACTACAGGTCGGGCTTATTATTATTATTATTATAGCCACAGGGCAGCTAAGGACAAGGATTGAGGAAGGAGGCAGCAAAAGTGGGAGGTAGAGATACAGTAAGGAAATGAAGACAAAGACAAAACCAAAGGTCACTTTGAGAAACTACTACCTAGGGGCACAAAGGAGAAAAAGCCAGCTGGCCATGGATGACTCCTGCCACCACTGGGAGTGCCTGCAGGAAGGGACAGGGTCTAACACGGGGAGAAGCAGGCACCAGCATCAGAGTACTTCACAGGAGAGGTGCTCTGTTACCTCTGGCCCTGAAGCCAAGGCTCTGCCTTGTGCAATTATTGCTGCAAGAGCAAATACCAGCCCATTTGCTGAGGGCCACCAGGCTCCAAGCACTACACTTGGCACTTTCTATCACTTACTGCATTTGATCTGCTCAGAAAGTCTTAACCTACAGTAAGAAATTAATAGGTCATATTCATTGTGCTCTTACTTCATAACAGCTTTGAGTTACATACTAATACTATTCCAGTTTACAAGTGCAAAAGGCTGAGCCAGAGAGGTTAAATTGCCTGTGACAACACAGCTTTCAAGTACTGGGCCAAGCAGTGAAGCCAGCAGTACACCTGGTCATGTACTGAAACCTAAGAGCATAAATAGCACACCAGCTGATGTAAACTTCATCCCACGTCAGAGATGAGCAACTGACCTGCAAGGACTTGTGGCGCAGGGATAAGCTGGGATCTGGACACACCGCATCTTCATTACAATACTGTAGGCCTGCCTTATTCACAGACTCATTACATCAATTTTGACCAAGTGTGGTCAGAAAAATAAATTTTTTAAATCATTATTTCAAAACCCCTCATCCATCCCACAGCTCAGGTGATGCAGAGAAGCTCTGTCAGTCCTGCGCAATCATCGGTTGTGTTTAAATCATTGTGTGATCTGCTGTTTTCCTGCCCTTAAAGTTGTGAAAATCTGCCTCCCCAAAAGCAAACGGCACCCAAAAGGCAGAGGAAAGTGAATGTGCTTAATTGAAGTGATGAGGTGAAAACTGTACATTTGTTGAAAGGCAGAGTGTCGTTAGCAGAAGTTGGATGGTGTTATGGGAAAATAAATCAAGCATCTGCAGTACAGTGCTGGACTCTCTGCACCCTGGGATTCGTGGGTCTTCCTCAATGGTGATCTCCTTGGAACCACAGTCCCTCAGATACCAAGAACCTACTGTAACAATATTGCTTCTCTCATGTAAACATTACAGGTTTGAGTATTTATAGAACAGGATTTTCACATTTAAATACAACCTTCCTTTGTTTTCAGGGGCTCACTTTCCAAAAGGGGGAAAAAAAAAAAAAACACTGTAGTAGTTGTAACTGGTGAGATACTAAGCCACACTCTAATGCATAAATTATTCCCTGGGAGTTAATGAAGTACTTAGGAAACATGTATTAACTCTTTCAGGCCACTGGGGCACTTGCCACTGGATTCTTCATTTACTGAAATGACACCAGGAGGTTTAGAAGTACATAACCTCCTCTGAGGGCACGGGGGAAAAACCTTTGAAGTCATTTAGGAATCTGAACACTTCAGTACAAAATTAAAAACCAAGCTACAGGGAAATACCGTTCTAGCAGATTCACCTCGGCCCTTAGGAATGTGGCAGAAATTGAGTAATGAGAGTTGGAAAGGCCCGGGCCTCTGGACAGAAAGCCACCTGGATGGAACAGAGCATGTTGGGGCAGACTGACCCCAGCAGCCAGGGAGCAACAAGAAGGGAAAGCCATCTTGCTCCCACTTCACCAGGGAGCTTTAGCAGTCACCAGGTCTCCCGCTGGCACCAGCATCGCCCATGCCCTCTCACGGCCTCCCCTCCGGCTCAGTGGCAGCCATCAGCATGCACAGGCCTCCAGCAATGTACATCCCACTGCCCACCTTGCTCACTGAAGACAGGGTAAAAACTACCAACACAACATCAATCTTGTTCTTTAGGCTGCGAGCTACTGCCCTGAACACGGCAGAGCCTGGGAAGACTCAGGCCAAGTGCTGCCAGAATTGTACACAATGGCTATTAAGAACATAAAGTCATGCTGGTTTATACAGCTCTAGAGCAATTCTTGGACCAGGTGACATCTAGCAGGGTCTGTGGTGGCAAGGACACTTAACAGGCTAAGGTGACACAGGAGACAGAAGCAGGCGAGACAACGGCAAGGGCAGCAAACAGAAGTGAGACTAAGGCCAACTTCAATGTGTGAAGCAAAACTCTGGATGTGGATAAAGGAGTTGGTACACAACTCCCCCAGCTGCACCGCACCTTCAAATGCGGCCTTGTGGCTTTCCTCTTCTGACTGATGGACGTCTGGCTGATGTTCTCAGGTAGCTCTTCTGCCCTACTTCATTTCTCGCAAAGATGTAACTAGCCAGGCCTGGTGTGTCTGGCTAGGTGAGTGCTGTTCCAATGCTCACCCTTCCGAGGTTTTCTTTCATAAAACCGACGCCCTGCAACACCACTGCTCAGCCCCCACGTCCTCCTGCTCACAGGACTCTGGTCTTTCACCACACCCCAGGGTCCTACATCCCTAGACACAACAGAAGAGTTTGAGCTTCATTTCAAAGGAAACGGTCTAGAAGTGCAACTCCTTCCGATGTAGGGTGAGATGCTTAGATTCTACACACAGAAGTCTGGCTCCACATTCCAGAATACAGTCCTTTCTATAAACAAAAGATCTACTTAAATGACCTGCCCAGGGAAAGGGTAGGGAGGAGGGAAGGAGGGGAAAAGGAAGAGAGGAGGGAAGGAGAGAAGGACAGAAGGGAGTAGGGGGGGAAGGGCAGAAGGGGAGGAGAGAGGGAAGGAGGGGGTAAACAAGGGAGGAAGGAAGAAGTAGGGAAGGAGGGAGGGAAGGGAGGAGGGAGGAAAGGAGGGAAGCAGTAGGAAAGGAAGGGTGGAAGGAGGGCAGGGATGAGGGTGAGGAGGAGGGAAGAAAGGAAGGAGGAAAGGAAACAGGAAGGAAGGATGGCACAGTCTCTATTTAATCTCACTTATTTCTTAGCATGTTACATCATAGTACCTTTTCTCAGTTAATGTTTTCTTTTGAAGATAATTAAAGTGTGGAAATACTGTTAATCTGAAACATGCCAGGTCCTACAGAAAGTAGAAAATACAGCGTTGTATCAGCAGAAGCATCTGTACTACACAGCCGCAATTCACCTGAAATAAAATCCTCCCATCCTAAATGCCAGCTCTAGCGACATTCCTCCCATATACTACAGCACAGTGGCCAAACGACTTTCCATGGGACCCCAAGGCCCCGCAGCCACATTTCAAGGTTCCTGTGAACACAACTTTTAAAAACATAATAAACACAATGATCGTCACCAGTGGCGTGCATACTTCTTCAACCGTCCCATACAGAAGTCACCCGGGCACCACCCTGTGCAGTAATCTGTGCCTGGATGGAGCCTGCCATAACCACAAGGGTCTGACCCTGTCACTACCCATAGAGGCTCACCGCACACTGTGTTCTTAACTTGGGGTGGCTGGACTTTCATGTTCGCGCTCACAGAACAATTCCAGCAAGTACACGTCTGCAACACGTATGTGCCAAGTCAAATTACATGCCACGCAGGGCCCAGGCCCATCTGACTGAAACATGCTTCCAGAACGCATTATGTTAGGTCCAGAGACAGCAAATGGGGACATGACAGCCATCTATTCTGACATCAGAATGTAGTTTTAATGTTTGTTGCAAATGTGTGGGTCTTTCTTTTCTGTTTATGATAATAGCAAGAGCAGCTGTCACATTTTTATTCAGCTTGAAAACAAAACGTTTTACAATTCCTCTTTTAAGCTGCCATGTCATCATAACTAAAGCACATCTTGAAACTGCAGAGAAATTTTGTAAAAGCTAGCAACTGCCACTACTTAAGTAAACCAGGTATCACACAACTAAATATGGCAACAGTGTACCCTGAGCTCTGCACAGCACTTCAGTGTTGCAGGTTAAGAGTTGTTGTAGACACCACATCAGTTGCATGGTAATGTGGATGAACTGATGGAAAATTAAGCTATCACGTGTATTTTACAATTTCCAAAAGCATTTTTAATTGGTTATGTAGAGGTTTTTGTGTTGTGTACTTTATGTTAACAGTGAAGACATTTAATTGCATAGATTTTTTTTTCCCCTTGGTATGGTTTTCACTGTGCTCCATAAGCCCTTGGTAGGAAACAATGTTTTTGTTGAGTTGAGCTAACTAAGTTTTTTTTTTGGTGGTGCGTACTGGCATCTGAACTCAGGCCTTGAGTTTATCAGAAGGCATTTTACCTCTTAAGACAGACTCCCATCCCTTGTTGCTTTAGGTATTTTTCAAATAGTCTTTCATTTATGTGAGCTAACCTGAACCACAATCCTCCTATTTACATTTCCTTTGTAGCTGGGATGACAGGCACAGGCCATCACACCCAGTTTTTATTGGTTGAAGATAGGGACACCCTAACTTTTTGCCTAGGTTATTCTCCTGATCGCTGCCTCTCAAGTAGCCAAGATTATTACGAGGTGTGAGCCACTGTGCCCAGCTGAAACTTTTTAGTAAGATTTACCTGTGTTCCGCTTCATAAGTTTTTTGTTTTTTTTTTTAAGCCAACAATACACCCTATAATGATTTTTGGGGCTTGGAGCTAGAAGCTGACGTGTTACCCTTCGTTTTCCTTCTGTATTTGTTTGTATCATTTTACAAGCTCTTTATTTTCTCCTTCCCTTTACAACTGAAGTGTGACTTGTCATCAGCTGAATTTTTTAATGCAACTGCCAGTCTTGTCTAATACAATTGAATCCATTCATATTTTTCAATCAAACATCCTGTGATGACATAGTTGTAACTTCCCATGCAGTTGTAAGAAATACAATGCAAAGGGATTCCATTCACCCTTGACCAAGTTTCCTATGAGGGCAATGTCTTGCATAGCTATAGTGCAATACCAAGTACAGGTTACTGGCCCTGGCAGTCAACATGCAGAACCTGTCAATCACTAGGATCCCCCAGTGCCCTTGTTAGCCACATCCACATCCTTCCCACCCTCAGCCATAACTTTACTACAAACCAGGGATCAGTTCTATATGTAGAATCTTGTCTCTTCACAAATATTATAGAAATGAAATTGTACCACATGTAACTTTTTGTGATGGGCTCTTTGTCACAGCATGGAAATTCATCCATATATCGAGTGCATTAATACTCTATTCCTTTTTATTGTGAGAAGTAATTGTGACACAGATGTATTGTGGCTCATTGAATCATTTATCCACTCGAGGGTTTCTGGGCTGTTTCCAGTGTGGGAGTATTTCAAATATAACTTCCACAAGCATTTGTGTTCAGGGTTTTATGTGTCCATTTCCATTTCTCTGGGACAAATATCTAAGCATGCATCTGCTGGGTTCACACAGTGGCTGTATGTTTAATTTTATCAGAAGCTGCCAAACTGTTTTGAAGTGGCTGTACCACTGCAACCCCCCCCCATCCCAGCAATGGTGCTGTTCTTCTGCACCCTCACCAGCACTCAGTGCTGTCACTGTTTTTTACTTTAGCCTTTTTGCAGTGGTTTCTCCCTGTGGTTTGGTTAATTTCCTAATGGCTAATGACACTGAACATCTTTTTCAGCAATTATTTTCCAACTTCTTCAGTAAAATGTATCTGTCAGTGTTTTTGGCCCATTTTCTAACTGGGTTGTTTTATACTACTAAGATGTGAAAAAAAATGGCAATGCTGAGTTTGAACTCAGGACTTCAGTTTGCAAAACAGGGAGGCTTAGATAGGAGCATCTGGAGTTCAAGGCCATCCTGGGCTACATGGTGAGACCCTGTCTCAGAATAACCAAAAAAGAAAAAAGAAAAGAGAGAGAGTCTTGCCTTTTTTTTGTTTTTGTTTTTTTTTGTGGAACCAGAGTTTGAACTCATGGCTCCATGCTTGCAAAGCAGGCACTCTACTGCTTAAGCCATGCCCCCCAGGCCTTTTAGCTCTGGTTATTTTAGAGATAGGGTTTCACTTTGGGCCAGGTTGGCCTGGATCACAATCCTTCTATTTTATGCTTCCCACCATAGTTAGGATTACAGGTGTTCACCACCATCCCCAGCTTTTTCCTGTTGAGATGAGGGTCTCATGAACTTTTTTGCCAGGGCTGACCTGGCACTACAATCCTCCCACCTCCCTGTGAAGCTTGGGATGACAAGTACCCACCACCATGCCCAGTTATTGGCTGAGATGACGTCTTCAAACTCTTTCCCCAGCTGGACTCAAACCACAATCCTCCTGGATCTCAGCCTCCCAAGTAGTTAGGATTGCAGGTGTGAGCAACCAGTGCTCGGCTTAAAAATCCTTTGGACATTCTAGATCCTAGTCTTTTGGCCAGTATCTAGATATATTTACTACAAATGTCTTTCTTTCAGTGTGGTCTTTCACAGAGCAGAAGTGCTTCAGTTTAGTGGTTTCAGTTTCAGTTTTTTTCTTTTATGGACTGTTCTTTTGGTGTCAAGATTAAGAACTTATTTCACAGTGTAGGATTCTGAAGACTTTCTTCTATTTTTATTCCTAAAATTCATATAAATTTTCTACTGAAATCTGTGGTCTATTTTTAATACTTTATATAAAATAGAGATTGAGGTTCACTGTTTTGTCTATGGATGTCTAACTGCTCTGGTATCCTCTAGTGAAAAATCTATCCTGCTGTCACCCAAGTGGCATTTGCATCTTTGTCAAAAATTAGTTTAGCGTCTTTGTGGCTTTGATCTTCTGGTCTTTGCCCTCTGCCAACAGCATACCATCGTAATTAGTGTAACTGTACTGATTCTGACCACTGAATTGTTTTAGCTCTTTTGCAGCTTGTGCCTTTCCATTCAAATTTTTTTTTTTTGTAAACTTGCCCATGTCTACCAAAAAAATTTGCTGGAATTTGACAGAAACTGCATAATTTCGGGAGAAATGAACACATACCTTATGGTGAATGTTTCAGTCTATAAATACAATGTACACCAACATTTATTTAGGGACTCTGCTTCATCAGCATTTTGTCATTTCAGCACAGAGATCCCATATACAGTTAAGTTCATTCTGTGTTTCATGCTCTTTGGAGCAACTGTCATGGTATGGTGATCAATTCAGTTGCCACGTGTTCCTTGTTAGGACACAGAAATGTGAGGTTTGATGTTATATGCAGCAACCTCATTGGGTTCACTTATTAAAGGAAGGGTCTTTCCCTAAATTCCTTAGGATTTTCTATATCAACAATTATATGTAAGTCATAAATCGGAACAGTTTTGTTTTTACTTTTTATCAGTACACCTTTAATTCTTCCCCCTGCTCTCCTGCAGTGGTTAGAACTTCCAGCAGTGTCACAGACATCCTGGCTTATTCCAGGCTGAGAGGACAAACAACTCATCTTTCATTATAAGTATGGTCTTAGCTGGAAATGGCTTTGGGGAGATACTATGTACCTAGTTGACAAAGTTCTCCTTTATTACTAGTTTTCTAGGTTTTTATTCATGAAAGAAGTTGGAGTGACAAATGCTTTTCTGGAGAACTGGTGAATCATATCATCTTTCTAATCTTGTTGATTTGACAGATCATGATGATTATCAAACATCAACAACCAGCCTTGCATGCCTGGAATAAACATTTTTGGGTTGTGTTAAATATTTTTATACATTACTGGATATAATTTGCTAATAATCTTTTAGTTATATTGCCTCTAAATTCATGAGCAATTTTGGGCTTACAGAGTTTTGTTGCTTTTGTTTTTGTCTTTGAGTTTGCTCTCAAGGTAATGCTACACTCATATAAAGAGTGTATAAGTTTTCCTTCCTCTTCTGTTTTCTGAGAAAGACCAAACAAAATTAATGTTAATCCAAATACTGGTAAATTCTCCAGTGAAGCCATCTGGGTCCAGAGATTTCTTCTTCCAGAGCTTTTAAGTTAAGAGTTCAATTTCTTTAATGCTGTAGCACTATTCAACTTCTCTATTATCTCATCTTGGTTGAGCTGTGGTAGGTTTTAGGTTTTACTGAAAGCTACATGTAAGTTGTTGAACTTATAGGGACGAAGCTGTCCGCAGTGATACCTTATCCTTCTTCTAACAGCTGTAGGGTCTGTAGTGATGTCCTCTGTTTCACTCTTTATCACTGTGACATGTCTTCCCATGTTTTTCCTTGTCAGTCTTGCTAGAATTACATTAACTTTATTTATCTTGTCAAAGAACCAGACTTTTATGATCTTTTCAATTTCACTGACTTCTGCTCTTCACTTCCTTCTGTGAGCTCTGGGTTTGTCTTGCTCTTTTCCTGTTTTCTTAAGGTAGAGCTCTGATTGATTTGAGGCCTTTCCTCTTTCCAAATGCAAGCATTTAGTGCTATGAATCTCCCTCTTGGAATTGTTTCAAACTGCATCCCACATATCTGATATATTGTCTTTTATTTTTATAGTTTTAAATTTTCCTTTGCATTTTGACCCATGGAGTATTTATAAATGTGTTGTTTAATTTGCAAGTGTTTGAAGATTTTCCTATTATTTTTAGTTTGACTCCACTATTGTCTGAGAACATATTCTTTGGGGTTTTAGTCCTTTTAAATTGGTTTAGATTTCACAGCCCTGATTACAGTCTATATTGATTAATGCCCCACCAGCAGCTGGAAAAGGGCATACTCTGGAGAGTGTTCTGAAATGCTCTAACCATGTCCATTAGATCCTGCTGCTGATGTTAGATTCCTCCACACCCTTGGTGATTCCCTGTCTAGCAGTCTTGTCCATGGCTGAGGATGCAATGCTGAAGACCCCAACTTCTCATAGGAGCTATTAGCTTAATCTGCTCATATACAGAATACCTACTGATTTCTTAACTATCTGTTTCTCACTGAAGCTTTTATCAGTTTTTGCTTCCTGTCCTTTGAGGCTCTCTTTGGTATATACATATATAGGATTGTTACGCCTTCCTAACAGATTGGTCTTTTAGTATTACCTAACATCTCTGTCTTTACTATTCTTTCCTCTTAAATTTGCTTTTTGCTGATATTAATATGGGCACTCTGCTTTTTTATTAATGTCTGCATGGTATACCTTTTTTTCCATCCTTTACTTTCAAACTATGTCACTGTATTGAAGTAAATTTCTGATAAGCAGCATAACATGTTTTCTTATCCATTCCTTTTGAATGGTGTATTTGGATCAGCTACATTTAAGGCAATCTCGGATATACCTTGATTTGTGATGGGATTGCATCCAATAAACTCCATTATAAATGGAAAATCTGTAGGTCAAAAATGCATTTAATAAACCTAGCCTATCTTAAAAGTGCTCAGAATACTTCTATTATTTTGCCCTACAGTTGGGTAAAATACCCAACACAAGGCCTGTTTTATAAGCAAGTGCTGAATATCTAATGTAATTTATTGAATGCTGTAGTGAAAGCAAAAACAAAACCAGGACATTTGTGTGAGGAGGCTTTCATACTTATCATAAGATTGAAAAGTCTCAAGTCTCATCCTAAGTCCTGGGCCAACTGCATTGGTATCGTGGTCCTACACTGCCACTTAATTACATGTTTCTCACTTCCTACCTCTCCATGAGTTATTATAACTTTTTCAATATAATCCTATTTTAATTTGTTCACAGTGAGCAGTAGAAAGATGTGATCAAATTTATGTGAGTGTGGCTGCTGGGTACAGAAGTTAAGGGCAAAGTCAGGGTCCCCACTTAGAAGCCTTGTTAGTGACAACAGTGGCCTGGGGTGGCAGCGTAAGACTGATTCCAGGGTATAATTTGAAGGCAGAAACAACAGAATTTGCTAACGGATTGTCAGATGAGAAAAAGGGAGGACAAAGGATAACTGTAAGATATAGGGCCTGAGTTACTGGTACATTATAAAGCCATTTACTAAAGTGGGGAGGGGCACTAGATGAAAGGCAAATTTAGAAGAGAAAAAAGTCAAGAGTTTGATTTTAGGCACCGTGGTGCTGAGAAGACTGCCTGATAAAATACGTAAGAGGAGGTAAGTGTAGAGCACTAGAAAAAGAACTCTAGACTTCTGGGAAGGTGGAGGCTACAGATTAATGAGGGAGGACAAGGCTCACAAGGAGACAAGTAAAGGATGGAATAAAGGCTGAGCACAGTCAGGAAGAAGACAGGATTGAGGAGAGAAAAAGCAGGCTGCAGTGAGACTGGAGAGAGGAGTGGAGAGTGACTATAGGCGAAGAGAGGCTCCCTGAAGGCCAGGGAGGCTCAGAGCCTCTACAATGGTTTTAAGTCCTTCCCAGTTCCCTGAAAGTCTCTGTCCCCTGGAGCTTTGCTGACTGCACTCCACACAGGGCTGTCACAGGTCTTATAACTGGAAAGGGATGGAGGGAAGAATCATTACGTGGTGTTCACACCCAATACCTTCTTTTTCTTTCTGACTTAAGCTCCCGTCATCTACTAAGAGCTAAAGGGGTCAGGGTAGAGTGGGAACTGCTACTTTAAGGATAAAAGTAGTAACCTACCAAGGCCAAGTGGAAGGACTGCAAGACAATCCTGAAGAATCAGCTGTACTCGAAAACCACAATTTGTGGAGACTCATGTAGACCAACTCACACTACTCCAGTCTTCCAGTGAACTCCAGAGGCTGGAAAGGCAACAGCAACACTTCCAGCTCATTGTACAGGGGGTCTAACTTAAGCTCTGTCAGGTCACAATAAAGGTAGATCCTGCAAATGTGAATTCGTAAGCTCCAGCTGAGTCAAGACTGAGCTCAGAAGTGGGGAGAAGTAGGGTCCAACCCACCCAACTTGCCCCAGGGGGAGGTAGGTGAGGTAGCATTGTCCTGGGGCCAGGTGCTAAGCAGAAGCACCCATGTCAGCAGCCTCCTGACAGGGCTGATCACTGGCTACCCTGGCAGTCCCCTTGTGCAGGTCACTCTAGAGATGTTCTCAAACTCCCTCAACAATTCAGCAAGAGCAGAGAGGTAAGGAGTTTGTGCAGGGTTTGGAGCATGTAAGACAGGACAGATTAAAACACAGGGACAAAGCAGTTCATGCCTGGGATGTACCAGTTAGAGATGATCTGGAATCCAGGTTGTACCTGGAAGGAAATAAAGTCACTGCCAGCAAACAAGAAGTCAGAGATAATGCAGGAGACCAACTAATGGAAGGCAGAGCCCAAACTGAGCATTCCATAAGTGCAGTAAAGAAACTTCTTCACCCTCATTAAACAGTAGCATACAGTCAGGAAGTATAATGAACACCTTGCTCAACAAAGGAATGCTCCTTTCCTGTGCTGTTGTGTGTACCTTTCAGAGGCCAGTCGACTTCCTAGAATGCCTGTAAATGAGGTGGGATATTCTAAAAGTTTCTGAACACAGTAATTTTGACCAAGATCTGGGTGCACTTGGGCCTTCATTAGGAGATGGGTGCCCCCAGGGCAACAGAAGCACAGGAGAAACCTAGGTCTTGGTGTCTTACACGAGAGATCTGAATTCATCACAGACAGCACACCTGGGAATGCCAAAGTCAAACGCACTGCGTCAAGCAGCGGCCACTTCCTTTCTTGGCACACCCTTACAAAAGACAATGATACCCTTATGGACAGAGAGGGAGAGGGTACCCTGATGGGGACTGATAAGGGGCCCTTTCTGGACAATGAAACCCACTCCCTAGGCTCGCTTGGCCATCAGTTTCAATCAGTGGTAACTGAAAAGTGGGAAGCTAAGTAACTTAAAGTGTTAAGAGGACGGAGGCACCTTCAGCAAAAAGCCTGGCAGATTTACCCACAATACCTTCTGTGTCTATTCCTGAGGGTGGATGTGATTTGGAAATAGCAGCGCCTCCCTGGTGGAACACCAGAACATTTAACAATGTCGCTGTCCCCTACAGCACACTGGGACATTCCTGGAGTCTGCTCCAGCTTCTCCTAACTAATTCAGTGAGGAAGTGCAGGGCCTTTCCAGGGCCTAGAATGTAATCGTTCCCTTTAAAAGAATGGAAGGCCACTTTCATTTATTATGAATGGCAATAAATTTTTTTTTGCAAATACATAACAGATTCTATTACCATTTCTTTATAATTACTCTGACTTCACTTCAGAACCATTATTGCTTAACAGAACTGTGAAGGAAGGCAATTTTTAAGTTCTTGAATCCTACTGAACCATGTCATTTCACCCACCACCTAAGAATGCAAGCCCACATGAGAACAACAGGAATACATTAGACCCGCTTACAGCAGTGACACTAAAGGACAGAAGCCTGCTGGAACCCTTTTGTACAACTTCAGTCGCACCTATCAATAAATTGTGCGCCATGCATAATAATCCAGAAAAAGAGACAAGGAGACCTAAAACTGCAATTCAATAAGAAAGGAAAAACTTAAATTTTCTGTGTGACCAGAAACAAATCTCAAAAAAATAAATTTCAGTTATCAGTTAAGTGTCACTCAAAAACTACAGACATTAACTCTGAGATAGTCATGGCTGGGTAAGGTATTTTTAAACCTCCAATAAATTAATCAGCATCTTGTTACCATGAAGAATTTTAATGCTAATCAAAGTAAACAGAGGCACAGAAAACAACATGCTAAAATTGCAGAAGCAGAGAAACTGATGCTCAGTCCAATTAAGCAATGGCATGTTTTACCATTACTGTGCAAGTCTTCATTGCAAGGTCACGGTTTTCTATAGAAGTGCAGTTCTTATGAAAATTCCTTTAAAAAGTACTTCCAAGTAAAACATACATTAAGCCAACAGGCAGAGCCTTAAAATAAGCTGCCCTGAGCTCATCTATAAGGAATGTGTGACTGAGAAAAAATACGGGGTTGACTGAACCCCAGCTCATCCAGCACATTCACCCTTTAAAGATGTCTGTTCAGCTATGCCACCAAAAGCACAAGCAAAAAGGAAAAAAAATACACTGTACATTATCAAAATTAAAAACCCTGGTGCTTCAGAAAACACCAAGAATGTATGTGCCAAAGACACATCTAGAACACACGAGAACCATTACAACTCAATAAGACAAATGAGCAACTGTGAATGACCAAAGGATCTGGATACATATTTCTCCAGAGAAATTATGCAAATAGCCAATAAAAATGTGCAGAGACACTCAGCATTATTAGCCACCAAGCAAATGCAACTCACAACCACGAGGTGTCATTCACACTGAGCAGGATGGCTATAAAACTTTTAAAGGAAAATCACAAGTGCTGGCAAGGTTGTGGTCCTTGAATGGACAAACACAGTTACCTCCATATAACCCAGAAATCAAGTCTTCAGTATAGACCCCAGGGAAATGAGAAGACCCCCACACCAATCTTCCATGTGCTGGCATTCTTATGACCACCAGAAAGTGACACAGCCAAGCATTACTCATCAAGTAATAATGGACAAGTACAGTGTGGCACAGCAACACAATGGCAGACTACTCAGCATGAGGAGAGAGTGACTGCCAATACATACTACAGCTTGGATGATTCTGGAAACATCATGCTGAGTCAAAGAAGCCAGTCCAGACAGCACGTTGCATGATTTTTTTTTAATTTTAAGAAATGTCTATGATCAGCCTTATAAAGACAGAATGCCAATAGTGATGACTGGGGTGGGTGGGAGGATGTTAGGGGACCACAGCTAAGTGCAAGGTTTCTTTTCCAGGAGAAGAGAGTGTTCTGAAATGGACTACTGATGGCCACACAGCTCTGAAAACACAAATTGCACGCTCTGATGGAGTGAATTTTATGGCGTGGGAATTACATCTTTAAAACAAAACAGTTTTTTCAAGCACATAAACAAAGGCCTTGCTTTCTCCAAGGAAGTCAAACGAGGAGAGAACAGGTCTGTCAGTCCCCAGAGTCACGAGAGTGCCTCGTGCAGGGACTCAGGGGTGCAGGCTGGGAGCCTACGGGGTACCAGCCCATCTGCAGAATGAAAAGTTATAGCCTCCCAGACACAGAAACTATTAGTGCAAATTTATGCTTATGTCATTTATAAAAATATTCCATTTGAATGAAAAAAGTAATGTCTATTTTACTTTCAAATATACAGACTTAACTAATGCCTAACAGTAGCAAGGGAGGGAAAGAACAGTCTTCGTGAACACAGTAAAAATGTACACTGGGTAATTCAGCACTACCGACATATTTAAGTGTACATCTTCATTTCCAAGCTACAACTCTACGTTCTGGATTTGCTCTCCAAAAACACTGAAATAAATAAATATATATGATAAACAACGATCATTTCCATGAGTTAAAAACCAGCAAGCATGAGGCTGGGAAGTCACGTGGGATACCACGCAGTCACTGAAAAGATGGTCTAGGTACAACCGCACAGAGATCTTTAAGCACATAAGTCAGAAAGTATGTATGATTCTATTTGTGTAATCCTTTTAAAAAAATATACTGACATGAATAAAAATATTTTGGAAAAAAATTCACAAAAAAAACTGAATACCAGTTACATTTGTTTAGAAAAACTGGAGGAGTAGACTTTTTTACATAACACCTTCGTCTGTCATTGGATTTTTAACTAAGTGAGTTGTCACTGTCACTAGTCTTTAAAGCCACAATGCCTTTCTGTCTGTGCAAAGTGTGGGTTTCCTTACAAACATAAGCAACCGCTTAGACTACTAGCATGACCTAAAATGAAGTCACCATCATCATTTACAGGCAACTTCACTAGATATGCCTAAAACAAAATCCAAAGAGCTCATAAAAGTGGACCTTAAAACAGGCCTGATTCTGTTTTATGATACATTACTTCATTTCAAGTAATTCAAAGTCACACAATAACGCACCAATCAGATTGGATAAAGTGAAAATACTTTTAAAATATCATTTGTCATTTCGCCTCTGGAAGACATTTCTTTGTCCAAAAGTTGTAATATTTTAACTACGTATTTCAACATTATTCTTCCCAATTATTTTCAGAAGGAAGTTAAGCACATACAGAATAAGAATAGCATAAAGTAACCTGTTATTTTTAGGCAGTTCTATTCTGACTATGTTCTACATAATAATCTAATTTTTACAGCCTCTACAGGGCCACGGGAACTGCACTGCATCCTCATTTCATATGTGCATTAGTGATCAGGTGCCAAGCCACTGTGCACCACTCCACATGGGGAACAACTACAGGTCCAAATACATTTTGAGCAAAAGAGTTCAGAATTCAGATTTCTTTGGGTTTTAGAAGGGTAGTGACAGCATTACATAACACCCCAAGGTATGGAAAAGTATACCATAAACATTGCTATTTCTGCAAAGACATGTATGACATTCACACCGAGTAAGACAGATAAAGGCACCTCTGTTCAGGTTGAGTTTTGCCTCCAAATGAGTTGTGAAACATTTTGCTACCAGGACTTTTTTTTTTTTTAAACTATAGCCTTCTGGGCCTATACAGGTCAGCTCTCAGTTGGAAAACTGAAAAATCATACAAAAATATGATTTTTGTCATAAAAGACAAAAATCCCTTTCAATCTCAAAGTTAAATCATTTTTTGGCAAGAAGGGTGTATGGAGTAAAACCTGACAAAAATCATCTAGGTTTCCTGGAAGCCCAGAAGCCTCACCTTAGTCACTTCATCCATCACTTGCTCTCCTCAGCCATCTAGCTATGTCTGAAGAACCTCAGAGGAGTGAGATTGTGTGGCTCCTTAATTAGCGGCTTCTTCCTCATTCTCCCTGCACCCTTCCCAAGGGCCCCATCTTTGGAGGCTGTCTCTGCTCATCACCCTCCTCCCTCAGTTCCGTTCTCCCTCAGCAACAGATTCCCACCTGAATCCTTCAGTCATTCTCTAAGTTCACGCTCTGCTGGATACACAGTGTCCTTAAATTGTCAAATCCAGGACCAAACTCGCTGACCTCATCTGAGCAGCAAAGTCCGGTTACTCTCTGGAACTGAACACAACCTTCACACGTAACAGTGTAAGGTTATTAAACCCTAATCCCAAGTCACACTAATGCAATTGGTATAAAACCCAGAGAAAGAAAGTCAATCAGCTCACTATTAAATTAAAATGTACAACTACTTTCTACCCAGTAAGTACATAAAAAGGTACTCAGGCTCTGTGACAAAAGAGGTGTAGGTAAAAGAGGCAGCATGGGGACACGACAATGTCTAAAACTTGCTTCACAAAATGGGAGGAAGGGAACTGCGTGGGGCACACACAAAGCAGGACTGGTCAGAACTGAAATGACTCAAAGTGGGTAATTTTGGTAAAATTGGCACAACTGGTAAAATCACAGCATATCTTACCATCACGTATGTTTATATTTTGCTCATGATAAAAAGTATAAGCTATAGAAAATGAAGAGGGGGGCTGTCGGTTTATAAATTTCCAATTTGCAATAATTTAAAACCCTGTCAAAGCAGCATTGGTGAGCAGATGCAGAAATGAAGACCTTATATAGGTGTCAATTAAGCCTACCTTTCTGTAGGACTTGGTGATACACAGCAAAAGGGACATGCATGCTCTGTGACCCAGCAATACTGCTATTATCCTAGATTCACAGAACGAGATTTATCAACTTAAGCATATTCACGAATCACAGTTTATAATGCAGAACTAAAACAACATCAAGGTCTATTAACGCCAAGGTAAACTGACCCAAAATGGAAGAGTATACAGTATTTAAAATAATGGTTCAGGACTTGGGGAGTGGCTCAAGTGATACAGCACCTGCCTAGCAAGCACAAGGCCCCAAGTTCAAAACCCAGTACCACCAAAAACAACAACAACAAAAAACAAACACCAAAAACCTTTTTGCTCAATCTTTGGACTGGTGGAATGGCTCAAGTAGTAGAGTGCCTGCCTACCAAGCATGAGGCCCTGAGTCCAAACCCTAGTATCACCAAAAATAAAATAAAATAATAACGGTCTATATCTACAGACTTGAAAACTGCCATTGTTGAGTGAATAAATGATTATAAAACAGCATAGAATTTCATCTCACTTTATTGGACATGTATACTTTTATCTATGTATATAGACAAAGAAAATTCTAGAAATGTTTACAGAAACATTAACAATGGTCATATCTGAGAAAGGATTTGTTTTTACTTTCTTCAGATACTTTGCTACACTTTTCAATTTGCAATAAACAAACACCTCTTCTTACATAAAAGCTAGGCCATTGAAGGGCAAAAAAACTAACCATCTGATTAAAGCCTTGTTAGGAAATACCTTATAATAGCCTCACTAAGCTTTTGCCTATATAGTTCTGCCCTTTTATCTGTCAGGCACTTTTCCCCACCAAATGAGCTGAATATCCTGGGTCTTTGTGAACCTTTAACTCTTAAAACTGTGTGGGTTTTTTGTTTGGCTGCATTTTTTAGTGGTTTTTTTGCTTGTCTTTTAGGGGGGCTTTGGCAGTACTGGGGATAAAACCCAGAGCCACTAGCATGCTAGGCAAGCACTCTGCCATGTGAGCCATGTCCCCAACCCTTTTGTCTGTACTTTTTGTTTTTGAACTGGGGTCTCAATAACCTTGCCTGGACAGGCCTTGAACTCTCTGGATTCTACTGCTTCCGCCTCCTGAGTAGCTGGGATTACAAGCATTCATTCACTACCATGTCCCAGCTATCTTAGGTCTCTGAGAAGGAGTATACTGAGTCATGCAGCCTATTCACAAGCCCACAACTTTTATTGTTAACAACCTATAACATTTGCCTGCTCAAGAAATTCAAGAGGACTGAGAACTATTTGCATATGTTTTGAATAGATTTGCAAAACTGTATTATTTGGTAATATTGACAATTTTACACAAGGAGGTGGTTTATTTTGTTAATATGCCCTTTTAATCTTTTCTAACAATTCTACAGTGGAAATGGTTTATATTCTATTCTCTGTTATTAGAATTGTCCTTCTGGTCCCTGGGAACTGAGAGTATATTAAAGCGCTCCTTCAAGTGCATATTATACTAAGAAGAATTTTAAGGCCAATGCCTCAATTCTCATTTTAAATAGTATCCATGCTTTACCCTATTGGCATTCTTTGAATATTAATGAAAATACAGAGTGAAATTATTTGTCATTTATAAATACAAGCAATGATCCTTGAAGTTAAAGAAATGCAGAGCAATAAATAGGTTAAGAGTCTACCTCTAAGAGTGAAGACATTCTATGTAAGAGGTTAGGATGACTATAATAGAAGTAATGAGGACAAAATAGGCTCCTGATGCTCAGATCATGAACCCTGAGTCTATGTCTTAAATGTTGTATACCCCAGGATTCACAGACTATGGCTTAAAAGCCCCAAAATCTGTCCACAGGATTACCACGTAGGAATCCATGAGACTCAAGGTGGGTGGACAGAGAACTGTAAGAGGCTCTTTCCCAGAAAGCCCAGAATCCTTTTGGTAACAGTGAGGACAATGCAGTTTCCAAGACATAAATAGCTATCCACTAAAGACTCCCCCCACCCCCCAACCCCCCACAATTCCATTCTAGGCTTCAGTGTAGCTTCCCAAAGCTTGTCCTCTATTAAAAAAAAAAAGCAAAGTTTACCAAGGAAACCTTACCCTCTGTTAAATAGAAAACTTTCAGACAGATTCTAAAATCTTGTCCTCTACTTTTTTCTTTCTGGGCACTGGTCTAATAAAATTATAAAAGAAAAACTAGAAATATTGATCATAAAAATACAATATAAAAGCCAGCAACCACCTCAAATCAAACTCATTAGGATGACTTACCTAAAAATGGTTTCCTGGTTTCTATTTTATTTTAACAGCAAATTTAAGAGCCTAGTGTTGCTTTGAGTGCAAAGCCCATGTTTATAATGAAAAGTCAGTTATATGGTGGGAGTTTACTTCCTATTACTGTGCAGCAGACATGCTCTGAGACTGACTCCTAGCCCCATCTCTGCACCAGAGCAGCCCAAGGACTGGCTCTGCAGGCCTACTTCTCAAATTAAAAAGGATTAAGTAGGCTGAAAGTTCAAATTCATTGGTAAGTAAAAACTGCTTTCAAAGGCGTCATAAGGTACACAGGCCTCTGAGGTACTGGAATGTCCTAATCTTTTCATTTGGGTATTAACATGTTTCCTTTGTGACAATTCCCCCAAATAATATTATTTGTCTTCTTTTCTATGTTTTGATAAGTTTACTTTTTGAAAACCCTAATAACAACGAACATAGTATACTCACTGGTGTCAAATGCTAAAAGCAAACCAGAGAGATGACAAGAAAAAGAATCTGAGGCTGAAACTACAGTGTGGAGGAGGAGAGAAGCTGGCATGGTATCTCCCCAGAACAATGCACGCTGGACTTCACACCGAGCACCAGCAGTCCATCCACACTCTCTTCAAAAGCTCAATCACGTACGTTACATGATATGAAACTTGTCACACACAGTGGAACATGAGACTAAGAGGTTTAGCAAATTGCAGGCAGATTGGGTAACCCTGCAATCAAGAGGCCAGGAAGGAGACATTTAGTTGACTAACTCAGAACCTTTACTTGATCTGCAACATGTCACTAAGCTATGACAGGCAGAATTCAAAAGTGTCCCATCCCAAACTTAAGCATCTGTGACTGCTGAGCTCTTGCCCCTCTGATGAAATCATGCTGGATGGCACAATGGGCTAAAGATACACACTGTTCTGGCAGGCCTGGTCTAGGCCCTCAGGCAGTCTCTCCATCCCAAGGCAGAAGTCAGAGATATCAGAGGGTAAGGATATGACATGTTGGTGCAGGTTTGAAGACAGGTGGCCACATGACAGAGGATGCAAGTGACATCTCAAAGCAGAGTAGTCCCAGCTGACAGCACAAAGAAAAGGGGACCTCAGTCCTATGACTACACGAAACTGAACTTGACAACAAGCAGAACAAGCTGGGAAACAGACATTCCCTGGGACTTCTGAGTCCCCTATGACCCACCCAAACACTGACCAGTGTTAACCACGTGTTTTCCATCTTTCACGAGAAACTCTGGAAATTCAATGATCACTGGTAAAAACAGCCACTCAAAAAATTACACAATGTACTTATTCATTCCTTCAACAAACAATTGTTGGGTTCCTACTACAGATCAGGCACTGTGCCCAACAGCAGACATGACAATGGATAAAATGATCCTGCCTTTTGAAACTCACAGCCTGGTAAAAGAGCCTGATAAGCTGTACCAGGGATGTACAAAGATAGGGAGACACAGAGCACTGTGAGGACTGAGGAAACTGTTGGTATGGAGGTCACAGAAACCAGCAAGGCTACAGGGAGGTGGTGCTGCCTCGCTGAAACTCAACAGATCCCCAAGTTGAAATATGGCTGGAGGTGGAACGTGAGGGAGGAATGAGGCAGCACTCAGGGCTAAAGGGACTTGCCAACAACACAGTGTCAGGGGAAGGGAGCAAGAGTGGAGCTACCAGCAATTTAGCCTTCTGAGACATGCAGCCCAGAGATCAACTGCAGCAGAGAACAAGGCTCACCCTGTGAGGACTCTGAACCTCACAGTAAGAGCCATTAGAGCAGAGATTCAGGGTGGCACTTAGGTTTTGGAAGCTGGATGGGGGGTGGCCTGGACAAATAATATGGGCAGAAAATCCAGTTGGAATAATGAGAACAGATTTGAGAAATATTTAAAGGAGTACAACCCTGAGGGTTTCTGAATTGACTGACTGAAGGTATCAGGTGGTGTTGGTTAGGACAGCATAAGTAGACTCCAAGTGAGTCTCAGATCAGACTTCTAGCTGAGGGTCCTCAGCTGATGGTTGCAACACCAAGACGTTGGGAAATGCTCTAAAATACCCATCGGTGGGCTACAGAAGGAAAGACAGAAAAATTTGTGTTTGGAAATGTCAGCGTCTAGATAGCTAGCAATGTGGGGGGCTTTTGACTCAACCTGGAGAGCTTTCTGGAACCAAAGAAGGTCTCTGAGACTGAAGGGGCAGCCCAAAAGCTTTCTATAGAAAAAGTCCAGGTAACAGTACCAGCCTGCATTCAGGGGGTGGCAGCAGAAAAGCAGGGGATGAACAATCACAAGGGACATGATACCTTCTGTCGGCAGCAGGCCACACGTGACAGTATTCCCACAAGATAATGCAGCGGAAAGACCCTCTTGCCACCTAGTGAACACACAGCTGAAGATAAGAAAGTAAACTGTAGGAGAAAAGAGTCTGCCATGAAAAATTAGAGAGAATGGTTTCAACAGAATGTTTATAAGCTCAACAAGCCCCTTAAAAAGTTCAAAACTGTGGCTCCCAACACACAAGTGTTTTCACTAATAATAGAGAGGAACGTTCTCAGGGCATTATCTGCTTACAAGCAAATCCAGGGTGAGAAACAGAAACAAACCAAGCAGACCCCAGGGACATACTTCAGAGAAGACAAACACCTCATTAAGAGCCTGGGCAGGCCCTTCAGGAGGAGCCAGAGGCAGCTGCATGCCCTGTATCTCCCTGAGGACAATCCCCTGCTATAACTGTTGAGGGGAAGATGGGCACCAAGGAGTCCCACCCTGGGGAGGCCTAGGTCATGGCACGTGTCCTGCATGTGAACCACTTCTCTTTTGATATCATATTTTTACTGTGCCTTTTCCCAGTCTACATACACAAATACTCGCACTGTGCTGTAACTGCCCACAGTATTCAGCAGTCACATGCTGTACAGGTTGAAGCCTAGGAGCGACAGGCTGTCCCCCACAGCCCAGGGGAGTAGGATGCTGTACATGCAAGTGAGAATAATGACACCATGGTGTTCACATTGCAAAGACATCAGATATTTTCAGAATGTATCCCCACCCTGAAGCAACACCTGACTGTTGTGAAATATTTCCACGTAGAAACAATGGTACTAGCAACTGATCAGCCCAGTGAGCAAAAGGTCTGAGTAACACTACTTTAAAAAGGAAACGAGGAAAAGAAGACAGAAGAAAAATATCTTCAATCACTTGTGCACTTATTCCAAACACAAAAATGCCAGCCCAGGTGAGATAAATGCCATCCCTGCTAGATGGTGCAGGGATGACTTTGAATTTGAGCTTATGGTAGGGCAAGTCAGACTGAAAGCTGTAACAATGCAACACAGATGAATTCATGTATTCAGGAATGACAGCTGACAAAGCCTAGATGAGATTACAAAGAAGAGCCAAAGATGACACCTAAGAGTAAGAAGCAAGAGAAGGCAGTATAAAACTTCTGCATGAATTCACTTCAGAAGCTCAGCTGTAATTGATTGAGCACATACTGCACTGAAGGCTTCAAGGAGGCGACTGCACAGTAGGGGAGTTTACAATACTAGACAGAAATTCTAAGCACTATAGGAAAGTTCCTAAAAATGCTATTGCAGAGAAGAGTATTCCAGCTGGAGCATCCAATTTATGAAGGAAAACGCATCTGAGTTGACCCTTCATGAGAGAAAGGGTATGAGCGAAGGTAAGGAGGGAACAGAACAAAAGAAAATGATACCCAATAATAGTGGGTGGAGTTTCACATTATTTAAAATTCATCATGGCAACTATTCGTACTGTAGAAAGGAAAGGTATAATCAGAAAAGCTGGGTAGTCAGGTATGGTGGAGCATACCTGCAATTCCAGCTACTCAGGAGGTAGAGGCAGGAGGTAGAGCTCAAGGTCAGCCTTAGCTTACACTAACCTTTTTACTTCAAGCCCAGAAAGATCCTAACTCAAACCAAAATACAAACAAAAAGGGCTGGGGGCATGCATACATGAGGCCCTGGGTTCAATCCCCAGTACCAGAAGGAAAAAAAAAAAGTTGAGTGGTTGAGTGTAAGTAAGAGAGTGGGCTGTAGCAAGGAAGGCCACCCTTCCTCATACTCTAGATCCATCCCAGTGTTTTCCTCTGAGCAAGAATCTAATTGAATTTAGATTATCAGCTGACACAGATCCATTTGGAAGTGAGCCTACTGGAGAAGGGCAGATGCCAAGTGTCAGGAGCAGGGGCAGCAAGTGTTCTATCTAGTCTGACACCACACAGCAGTTCTTACAAGAAGAATAAAGAAATGATGCAGTGTAACAGGAGCAGTAAAGGAAAAACCAAAAATAACTGAGTTACTTTCAAGGATGTCGTACTTTAAAGGCTTCAGGCCTTTACTGTAACAATAACACTTCCATAAATTCATCCCAAAGGAGCACCTGCACAAGTTGGAATTATCCACATGTAAAACCATTCAATGTCAACCGTGTGGAACAGCAGGGACTGGAAATCATCCATGTAACCAAAAATAGCCACAATGAGACACCAAGCAAAAATAGAGCAAGAGAGAACCCTAAGTGCTAAGGTGAACAGCTTTCCATAGGGCATTGTTACATGGAAAAATGTCACAGAGAACACTGTACAATGCTGCCTTTCATATAAAGCTACCGGAAATACAAATACAAGTATTTGCAAAAGAACGTAGGAGAATAAACAAGAAGCCATATAGAATTGCAGGAAATCTTTACATAGTGGCTTAGTATCCTGAGTATATAAAGAACTCTTACACTCAACAAAGGCAACATAATATATCTTAAATAGGCATTTCTGCAAAGATACCCAGGTGGCCAACAATCATATGAAAAAACGCTCATGGTTATCATTAGGAAACACACAAAGTCACAATAACACACTACTCCACACCTCCTAGAAGGACCACAATGTACAAGCAAGTGTTGGCAAGGGCATGGGAAGACTGGACTCCTGGTACATTGCCGATAAGAATGAGGCTGCTCAGCCACCATGGAAAATGCTCGGCGGCTACCCAAAAAGTTCAACCCAGAATTATGACCCAGCCACTCCACTCCTGGGCATCTACCCAAAAGAACTGGAAACCCGTTGATATACACGCACACAGCAGCACTATCCTAACAACCAAAGGGTGGAAACAACACGAAAGTCCATCGACAGTCAACAAAACCGTGGTCCATCCATCCATGGAGGACCGGGTCACAGTCAGAATGGGAGCACTGGCACAGGCTACAACATGGACAAGTCTTCAAAGCACAATGCCACGGGAAAAGAATACAACACAAAACTTCATTATTTCATGGATGAAATACTCAGAACAGACAAATCCACAGCAATGTAGTCTGGTACTTGTCGAGGGCAAGGGACTGATTGCTTAACGGGCCTGCAGTTTCTCTTAGGGAGTGATAAATGTGTCCTGGAACTAAACAGAGGTAGCTGCTTTGCAGTATTGCGGATGCACTGAATGCTGTTGAACTCTCCACTTTTAAGTGGCTAATTTTATATTCTGGGAATTGCCCCTCAATTGAAAGCGTATTATAAAAAGGCAGAAAGCGTATTATAAAAAGTCACCTGCCAGGGCCAGAGCAAGCAGATGTAGAGTGCATTTCTACTCAGTATGACCTCTGAATCCCACAAATACGTCTGCAGAGTAGTCAACAACAGCCAACCCACATTCATTTTATGAAGTCTTAACCTGAAGCTACTTTCCAAAGATGTTTACAATGCCTTTGTTTTAGGGTTAAAAAAACTCATGGCTTGTGATCCCCATAAATGAGCATTATGTCTGGGGCCAGCCAGGCAGTGCCTGGGGTTATTCTTACAATAGCATGACAGTTCTGATTCACCCTCCTGGGCTCAGCCTCCAGAGCCAGAGATAGCCACAACAGGCTCCCTGCCCACAGATCAGCACCCAGGACTCATCAGTACTGAACTCCAGGAAACCTTATGCGCTCTTAGGAAATCAACTCAAATTAAATGACCCAGGAAAATCCAAGGACTTCCTAAATCATTTTCACTTTGATTTTGAGGCTTCTGAGCAATGTGTCAAAAACATTCAATATTATCATCTTGCTTCTGAATTTCTTAAGTGGTTTTTTTTTTTTTAGTTTTGAAAAGAGATTGTCTTTTCATATATGATTAACACACTTGATAGTTTTCACTTCAAGCACTGTAGCTGATAAACCCTGAAATATCTTAAGATGTTGGGATTGCAAGATACCCCTAAATCTTACGTTATCTTAGCACAAAGAGTTAACTTTCAGAAGAAAAATACAAAAACTTCAAGAGCTTGGTGATTGTTGAGTCTATGGGCAGCACTCAACTTTTACCAAGCACAAGGTTTGAGTCACGATTGCTTGGTCTTGGTTGACTGTTTTGAAAGCCACACTTGGCCCGACAGTATCAATGTATTAATTTCTTTAGCTCCTGAGAGTAAAAATAATTATTTTAAACTTTTTTTGGCAAGCTTAACTCTATACATAAAGTTTGCTCTCACATAAGTAGCAAAAGATTTATGAGAGGTCTTATTCCTTTTAGCAAAGATGAGAGTTGAGCAAATTCCATACATCAAGAAGGACTTATTCTGGGATAGCCATAATTAATACTTCTTATTAAAATATATGAGGTCTCTGACTAAAATCTACAAGAACTGTGAATTAGCATCACAAATGAATGTGGCTTGATTTCTGATGACTAACTTGGAAAGAACAAAAATGCCTCCTATCTTTAGGGTTTTCATGAATGAAAACCCTAAGAGGGTTTTTCATGAATGAACCAAAGAGGGGAGAAATCAGTATTTGATGAGGCTAATTTTTAAGAGGAGGAATGCTGACTTCGAAACACACAAACTGGAATGCTAAACAAAAATTTACAGTAACATGAGTTCTTACTCTAGTTAAAACAAGTGTAAACATCTTGTTATGTCTGTAGCTGTCTTCATAGAGCTCCAGGTATGTGTGAGAGGAGAACATTTAGAGGGTAGGAAAAAACAGAAAGAAGCCATGAAATCACACAGGAGAGCAGGACATTTGGAGACTGGAATCAGGTCTGCAGCGCACCTGACTCCTCCACGACCAGTGCAGGGATGTGTGCACGAAGCCATCCAGTCCTGTGGAGCTGCTTGGACCCACTCATCAGAACAGAATGGGGAAGGGGAACAAACCAAGAAGAACTGAGTCTGAGAGCTGAAGGACTGTGGCTCTGCCACACCACTCCCTTCACCACTTTGGGGCAATTCTATCATTTTCTCTTTCTCTCTGTTCATATTTTCAGAAGAGTAAATGCAAAAAGAAAGCTTGTTAAGAGTGGGTTATATTTAAGAAAGCAGAAGAGGAAACCGGATTTGAAGCATAAAGAAGGAATGGTAACACACATTTCAAATGTAGTTCACATACCACAGTCTATGTCCTTCACTGACTGCAGCTCTACAACTGAAAAGGAATGAGTTTGCAATACCACAGCAGAGACACTCAGGCCATCACCATACACCTTGGCAGTGGACACCAGAGCCCTCCTTGTCACCACAAACCAGGCAAAACATGAAGATTATCAAACAGTACATACATGTATCACACAAGGAGTTAAGAACCTGTCTGGTGAGAAGCCAGAGAGATTACTGTTATGGAGAGGACACAAAGAAGCTGCTGTCATGAAAGCCAGTTGGCCTGGGTCACAGCAGCGGAGGCGCGGGCCACGCTGATGCTCTGGCAGACACTCAGCCCCTCACAGACCTCCTCACCTAGCTCTGGGCTCAGCAATCAGACTCTAACAGGCATGGCAACGGCAGGCCCCCATCAAGTGAGACCCATCCCTCACCTGGAAGAAAGGACCAGGGCCCCCTAGAAGGATGGCTTGCAGCACTGGGGCAGAAAACTGGAACACTTCTTCCAGTCTCCCCACTCCCTCTCTCTCTTTTTCACACAGACGTATACGTGCCTCACTCTGCGTACCATTCCAGGGAGGCCTCACTGCCAGCCATCATACAAGTTTTGATTTTACATGGGTTGCTGATTCCCCATCCCCAGCCACATGTGCTCCCCTGGTGATTGGCCCCATGGTCTGGCCTCGTGGTGCCACCCCCAAATGGATCTGCACTGATGAAGCACTTCTGTGACATCTCTGCCAGATGTCGTCTGCATCCAAAGTTCAGTGCTGTCCCCACTGAAATCCCAGTGCCAAAAAGAATCATCCTGTCCAGTGACCTGAATAAATTCCGCTGCCACTATTAATTCACCCTGGAGTATCACCAACAGAAATATTCCTTCTCTATTGAGTTTTGACACCATGCCACCAACGACAGCACCTGATTAATTCACTGGCAGGTGGGATATGATTGGTCAGTAATGCCACCGCAAGCCAGGAGAGACGAGAGCAAGGGAAACAGAGGACATGTGTTGGGGAAAGGGTCAGGAGGAGAGGGAAAGAATATGGGCAAAGGAACTGGAGTGAAAGGACGGCCACGGTGAGTGAAATGGTCACAAAACAAGTCACAAGGCAACTACCACTGCCTTCTGGGCACTTTATTTTAGTTGAAGGAAAAACTCACTAGGGTTCATTTGATCTGGTAAGTTAGTAAACATAATATAGCTATGATTTATGAAGCAAGATGATGTACTCAGCGCTTTATATACAATATCTCTTCTAATCCTTACAAAATCCTTGCAAAAGGAAGATTGACTTTGTTTTATACATGGCCACCTGAAGCCAGATAAGTTACATAATTTGCACATGGTCACACAGCTCATGAACAGCACAAGCAGGACTTGAATCCAGCTCTGAGATTCATGACCCTGTCATGTTAAAGTGCCAGTACAAACAGTAGATGGCTAAATCTTATTTCCTATGTGTGTAGGACTGAACAGGACATATATGATCTCAGACACATTAAGTGAGAAAGGACAAGTGCTTGGAGCCAGCCTCCAAGCTAACAGGATGCTACCATTTGTACACAGCCACAGGGCTGAACATGAGCAAATACCACTGAGCCAATACTCGTGAAACCAGTGGACAGTGATAGCCTCCAGCAGAAGGAACTGGTGACCTCAGGAAAGTAGACCTTTTCACTATTCCACATTGGGGTGGTCAGAATTTAACCTACACACGTAATTTTTCATAAGAAATAAATATTACACAACAAAAGGACTGCCAACACCAAAATTGTGTAATGAAAAGATCTCACCTAAATAAATTAGGGATTTAACGACAACCAAGGTGTGGCTATTTGAATCAAGGTGTTTTTCCTGTGTCTGTTAACACGGTTATATCCTAAACATGGACCAAATGTGTTGTCATGCATGAAAGAGAAAACATCGCTCCTGCGAACACAGGAGAAGATGCTGCAGAAACCCTAGTGGGATAGGAAGGGGAAAGTCACTGTGTTACTCAGCTTCCCATAACTGTAACAGATTCCTGAGGCAATCTGACCTAGAAAAGATTAAGGCCTACTTTGACTTGGTTCAGGGATTGAGTTCATGATCAGTTGGCTCTATTGCTTCAGGCCTGTGACAGGGTAGAAATGCACAGCTGAGCAAAATGCCGAGGAGCAAAAGAGTAAAAGAAGGGACCAGAGTCCCACGCTTGCCTTCAAGAGCACTCTGAATGGCCTAACAATTTTCCACTAGCCCCTCCACCTCCTGGTGCATCTCCCTGGGGAACAAGCCTTTACCACACACACCTAAGGGAAGCACCTAAGATCCAAACTGCAGCAGCCACCAAATCTAGTCACCAGAGAAGCAAACAGAGAGAGGAAAGTCCACTCCTGGCAGGCCCCAGGGAACACAGCAACACAACAAAACAAGCTATAGACATGAGAAAGGAAGATAAGGGCAGAGAACCATCTACAACAAGCAAAATTAGAAAGTGGGGTTCTTACTCCCCAATTAGTCTGGAACTCAGAAAAACAAAAACAAATCAAAATACTTGAAGTTCCCAGACACAGTTGAAGACAAAATCTCTCTTTTTACACTTAAATGAATAAAATAAGAAGCCATGTGTGTTCTTTTGCCTGTGTAAAAACACAGTTAAAAGTGTGATGTAAAGTTGGGCTCACCAAGCCCATCCCCCTTACCATTTTAAGAAATCTGAAGACTGTCCACTCAAAGAAAAGCAACTCTGGCTTAAACAAAAAGGATGGATAACTGGGAAAACAGCTCAGGATGGGCAAGAACCACAACAGCTCCAGGCTGCAGGAATTTGTACAACTCCATAAAAACAAGCAGGGAGATGACACGGCAGAGAAACAGCCAATGGCACCTCTGCCATGTACTAGTGAAGTCTCACAAAACGGTATGTTTTGTCAGCTAGATGCACCAAATTGTTGCCCATGACACCACAGCATTCAAATACCATGCCCTCCTAATCTGCATTCATAGTATACACAGTCTACTTAAATTTAACTTTTCAAGTACTAAACTTAAATCTATCTAAAGTTGTATTCACTCCTAATTTTAACTTACAAGTAAATGTTTCAATTTTTGTGCTCACTCTCATAAAAAAAACTTGAATGTACTGAATGGATTTGATATCAGACTTGTTATTGGGAGAATTTGACACTAGAACCAAAAAGATTAAGCAGGCCTAACCAGAAATCAATGGTACAAATGTGTTTATCAATCCATCTTTCAAAGGAGTTTTTTGTTCCTACAAACAGCCTGCAACTTAAGATATTTCATGCCTTTTTCAAACAGATGAACAAAAGAAAGCCAAAAACAATCATTTAAGTTCCCTCAAATAGAAAAAAAAAAAAAATCCCAGGTTCCCATTCATGCAGGCTCAGCCTGAACCACTGCACTGCTTTCTACTGTGTTTCTCCTAAAATCCACTGTACCACATTGTGGCAAGCAATTCTAATTGCTCTTGAAACCTGAAAAGCGCTGGAAGTGCTTCCTGTTTGAGACAGAGTATTCAGAGATCAACACTGCACTCAGGCCTGTCGTCCTGCAGCATATTACAAACCAAAGTTCTTGTCCATTTTTACTTAATATTACTTTCCCATTTTTTTAATCTTTATACTTTGCTGTAAGATTTAATTTTGTTTCCTATTTCAAAAGCAATCTGAGCTCATTATAGAGAATCGGAAAGTAGAGGCAAGAAGGACACAAAACACACACAATCCTGCTCACAGAGAGCCGTCATCAGTGGCTCACGATGCTGACTTCCAGGCCCTCTTCTGGCAAATGCATGACTGGCCCTGTGTGAGAGGAGGCCTGACACAGGCTTCCCATGGCAGAGGTTCACACTGTGCAGAAGGCAGCATGGGGCTAAGAACAGGGGCTCTAGAGACAGCCACTACTGCAGAAGTCCCGTTCTACCAGTTATACAGAGGGTGACCTTAACTTCTCTCCCTCAATTTCCTCATGTACAAAACAGGGCTGTAGAGATAGAGGTACCGCATACATGACCTCACACATAAAAAGTATCCCATGAAAACACACCGTTATACCGCAGAAGCATCTGTGGCCTCATTTCACCTGAGGCAGCTCTAGTGCCCCTTCTTACACCACAGTGTAGTAGTCCAGAGTGCTACATGAGCACCACAAAGGCAGCCACAAAAATTCAAAGCCTCATCATTTTGCTCAAAGTGACCTGCTGTGGACGAATACACATAGAAGCGGGGACTCCAGTCAAGAAAGCTTCCTCCTCAGACTGGCAAACAGAAGTCAGAGCACGTTAGTACTCCTGTGTTTGCTCAGTAGCTCACGTAGGGACCATCCATGGGCAAATCCAAGGCCAGGTAAAGTATGGCTTTAAAAACAATTATGCTTGTTGCCAACAGGATCCATGATGAAAATTCCATCTCATTCACCTGAGACACATTCAAAGCAAAGTAATTGCTAAAAAAAAAAAAAACACCTCAAGCTGTATTTGAGGCTCATACAATACTAAACCGTCTCTAAATGATGATAAAGTAGCTAGGTCTGATGGAACGTGCCTGCAATTCCAGTATTCAGGAGGCTGAGGCAGGAAAATCATGAGTTCTAGGTCAGTCTGGGCTAAAGGCCCTGTCTCAAAAGAAGCTGATGTAAAGCTTCCATCCACTGAGCCATCTCAACCACCTTTTCCTCTCTGTGTGTTTCCCCTCAACTGTTAAAAGTATTTTATCTATCTCTCTGAAAACCAAGATCCAAGCCCTATTTTCCCACAGCTATGCCACTGAGACCACAACTCAGAGTGTAGAGGACGACATTAAGAACATACTGGCTCAGCACACAGGTCTTGCTGTTTGGGCCTTCAACAGTCTGCGGAGAATCCTGTTATGATCCAGTGCTGAGCTCCTCACTTCCGTCATTCGCTCCTTTCTATGGAGTCCTTCATCGTGAGGTTCCCAGGTGCTAATCTGAATCTCTAGATTCTGCCTCCCAGTCCTGATCTCCCCAATTCTGAACCCGCTGTGCGGCATAAAGGTCCCCCAGTGTCTCAGCACTGCCTTACACGTGCCTAGTAAACTGCAGGCTTGGGGAGGAAGAAGCTTTGCTTTCAGTGCACCTTTAGTGTCTTATGCAGGGAGGCAACAAATGCCTCAACTAACTCTGCTGCTCGCACTTCATACATTGTAATTGACAAAAATTGTGTCTAGCTGACCCTTGAACAACAGTTTGAGCTGCATGACTCCACTTATATGCACATTTTTTAAGAAATCTGCAACAATTTGCAAAAGTTCACAAACCAAGTAGCCTAGAAACTTTTTTTAAAAAAGGAAGATAAACGTAGGCGCGTCATGAGAGCACAGGATATGTACACAAGGCTGCTATGGTGGTTCAAGCCGTAATGTGGCTACCCAGGAGGTAAAGATTGGGAGGGTTATGGTTAGGGACAACCAGAGCAAAAAGTTTGGGAGGCCCCATCTCAACCAAAGCTGGGTACAGTGATACGTCACCTCAGCAATGTGGGGAAGCACAGATAAGAGGATCACCGTACAGGCTGGCCTGGGCATAAAGGGAGACCCTAGCTCAAAAATAACCAATTCGAAAGGGCTGGAGGCATGACCCAAGTACTAGAACATCTGCCTAGCAAGAGTGAGACCCTGAATTCAACCCCTAGTACAGCCAAAAATAAAAACCACAAAACACCAAAGATGTACACATAAGTATACCTGTGTTATTGTGATCACAAATATACAAATTATGAAAAAGGTTAACTATTTATGCAAACACAGACAGTACATGTGAAGTTAAGAAACACGTGAACAGCATGAAGATGTGGTATTAAGTCATGGCCCTGGGCTGGAGGTGTAGTTCAACGGCACAGCTCGTCTTCAGCACACACAAGGCCCTGGGTCAGTCTTCAGCACCCAAAACTTCCTAACTGCATCTAACTAGCTGCAGTGGGAACTGTGCTACAGCAATGATTTTACAGCCATTCCATCTACCGCAGGAGCACAAGTGTTGCAAGTGTCCACTGAAAACACCTACTCCATTCATCATCCCGCCTGAACAACTGCCTGCAGTAAATGGTGCAGAACAGTGTAAAGTGCTCTGTCATGGCTCACCCCCATTTTTCACCATACATAACACATACAACCTACAAAATGTCATACTTGACTCTGTAACCAGCACAACTTCCAGTCAACACAGGCTTATTCATTTTAGGGTCAAGAGCTACCTACACATGGATTTTCCTATTGCACAGAGGGTGGCCCCCAACCCAGCACTACTCAAGGGTCAAGTGTGTACTTGCTCCTTACAACATGTTTGAAACCATTATACATTGTGGAAAAGCTAATTAATCTGTGCAGTATTTCAGGTACATTTTTGTGCTGAAAACACTTAAGGACTACTTGCAACAAATTTAAAGAATAAAGTACATTGTTACCAACTACAGTCACCAAGTTGTAAAACAGATCTCTTCAAATGTATCTGTTCTTTGACCAACACCTCCCACAAGCTGCACCTCTCCCAACCCCCCACTCAGCTCAGCTGCACTCATTACAGTTTTAATAGAAATTGCTAAGACTGTCATTCCTCTGTATTCATGGGGGATTGTTTGTAGGATATCCCCACCTACCAGTGGACACCAAAATCTACAGATGCTTGAATCCCTTACCATAAAATGGGTTATCTGGATATAACCCATGCACGTCTCCTACATAGTTTAATTATCTCCAGATGACAACACCTGATGCATGTGAACACTGCGTGACTAGTTGTTAGTTCTACACTGTAGGGACTAGGGAAGAAAGCCTGGACATGTTTATAAAGTTTCAATCTTCCATTCCAGCGCTGGTTGAAACCCTCAGGTATGAGCAGCCTACCAACTCATTTTTCTCAAGTTACAAGGCAAATACACAGACAGTAAATTAAGGGCACATGGTTAACAATACTCCTATCCCTAACCTAGCTGCAGCTCACTCTTGTGGTTTCAGTTGCTTTCTTCCTGAAGTGCATCTTTTAGTAGTGAAGTAGGTTAGCAGAAGCCTGTGAATGATCAACTTTGTCTTTATCTACAAAGTATTTCACTCTTCCTCTTGGATATCATTTTATATGGATAGAGACTTCAACCATGTTGGTTTTCTCCTCTCAACACTGTGAAAATACCCAGCCATCTTCTCCTGTGACAAGATAACTGCCAGTTCGAACACCTGCTTGACTCCAGTTGCTTTTGTCTTGTTTCCTAGCGCTTCACCTACAATGTGTCTAAGGATGAATTTACTTTTACTAATTCTGCATGCGCTCCACTAAGCTTCTGGAATCGCATTACGAAAACTCCAGACCACTGCATCTTCCAAAAGCACCCGTCCTGTTTTCTCTCTCTGAGGCTCACAGAAGGATACTGGACTTTCTCATTCTAAGGTTCATGAATCTTAACCTCTCAATTTCCACCTCTTCATCCTCCAGTACTGTCCTCCAAGCAATGTGCTCAAGTCTCCTTAAAAACCAATAGTTTTCTCCTCAATTACATCCACTTGGCTGTTTAACCTGTCCATTGAGGTTACTTTTTAAAATTTAATGACCATAATTTTCATTTATAGAAGTTCTATTTGGTTCCTTCCCAAATCCGTGTGTTCATTTTCTAATCTGTTCTTTCAACATGGTCATCTTTTATCTCTAATAATTTCAGATAAAGACATCTCTTTCATGTGCCCTATCATCCTTACCTCCTGGAGAACTAATTCTCCTATCCATACCATCAGCTGACTCCGGCACCATGACATTTTCTTATGTGGCTGGTCCTTTTTGTACTGCAAGCTCATCTTCAGCACGAGCTTCCGTGTGCAAGAATCCCGCGTTTGCTTACTTACCTTGCTCTACAGGACAGTGCTTCCACGGGCTCTATTACTTTCCATCATTCTGAACCAAATCTTGTACTCATTTCTTAGTGTGAGGGTTAATTGCATGGTAAGAAATGTTAAATTTCAACCCACCCTCATTGTGAGTTCCAGCCTTGGGTTTAAGATGTTTGTCTTTTTTATTATTATTATTATTATTATTATTCCTAATTATAACAACCCCAGGAGGACAGCACGGTTCTTTGCACCTTCCCAGACAAGTAGGCACAGTTTTTCTAGTCTTTTTATAAATAAGACAGACCTTCAAGGTTCTATGTCGGAGACCTCAACCTCACCTTTCAACTAGAATGCAGACCGAAGGCCAAGTCTCTTGCTCCTTAGGAGACCCCATTACCGCCACCAAGTCCTCGGGCCCTGAACGCAGATCTGAAACTACAGTTGGCCTGGAGTTTCTGATTACTGCCCTAGTATGAGTTTTCATATCATTTCAGGCACCTGGGGATTTCCTGGTCTTTCAAGCTCAAGAATGCTTTTGTTTGTTCTTGGTATATTTTGTCCATAGTTTCTATGTGTTTATAGCAGCATGGGGATTTAAGTTCTCTACTTTAGCTTTGGTGGCAGTGTTGCTAGAAGCTTACAGTAGTCAAAACATGAAATTGGAATAACAACCCACATTTTTTCCAGCCTCAAGAACAGGTTTCAAATTTAGAAAAAAATAAGTATCCCCAAGACATTTTTAAATCATTTTGTCACTACACATTTCAAATGCCTCCCTAGTTCTCTTTTTTTGCTTGAGGATTCCCATAGTAGGAGAATACACTATTGACTGCATTCTATCCCCACCCATTCATCATCAACTTACTTTACGCTTCTAGAAGTCCAGTGAAATTAGCCTCAAAAAGATGATTTCCCACTAATCAACAAATCCAATAGCCGTTTCTTGGCCCCATTTATTTGCCTCCAATCTTTCCATGCCAATGCTCCCTGCATTTAAATACATAGCATTCCTATATTACCACCACCACTCCCCAGCTCAGCCCTTCACTCCACACTCTCCCCTGCGATCCACCCAGTAAATCACGGCCAAGCTACTATTACTGTAATGCCTCTCTAGTCATGCCAGCTGCTCATACTCTGTACTACAGTGGCTCATCAATCCCTAATACTATGGGAGTGGGGGAAGATGGATAAGGCATCTTTGGACAATTCCTGTCCACCAAAGTGTAAAAAATAACAGCAACACCTAACACTTACTGGTTGCAGACTATGTACAAGACAAGATGCCTGACACCATGCTGGTGATCCTCACAACTATGTGAGGCAGGCAAAATTATTATATAATTCTTCAGAAATGAGAAAAATAACAAACATTAAGTAGCTGACCAAAGAAGCATAACTACCAAGAGGTAGTGTCAGGTTTATTTAATGCCAAGTTCATCCTCTTGAACTATAGGCTATGCTATCCCCACAAACAGCAAAGCCTAGGGTCCTCCTCTGACTGGAAAGCTCAACTATTCCAGCACCTTAACAGCAGTCTGGATGTGTCGAGGGTACTTTGCATTAAAACATTCAAAGCGAGAATCATGACCATACTGCCCAAACTGAGGTGGTCCAGCCTTAGTGAACGACTGCCCTAACCCCTACTGGTGCAAGCCAGGAACCTGGGTGTTGCCTTTGACACCTTCTCATTCCCAGTGCACATCGAACCTATCAGCAAAGCACATCCACTTTTTGCCTCCTGAATCTCTCTGCTGCACAGACTTGCCTCCCGCTCTGCTGCTCTAAGCTGTGCTTCTTCCCACCTCCATGGCTGGCTGCATCTAGCTCATCCAGTCATCCATTCTGGCTCCACCCATTCTCAGTTCTGCATGAAAACAACACTTCCTCCCACCTCAGGATGACTTTTAAATGCAAATCTTCTCATTTCACAGCATTTGGACTCAGGACCAAAGCTTTAAGTCAGTCTTTATTTGTGGGTCTGAAGCTATAGGAATGCAATGATTGGTGATAGCTGGGTTTCAGCAGCAAACAGAAAACAATTTCCAGTGAGTCAGGAATCACACCAGTGCAGAAACAGAAGCAAACAGATGATGACAAAGAGGACAGTACCTGAGGGTTCTTGTGGTGGCACTGGTGATGCTGAGAGAACCTAAGGCCTCATGCATCTGAGTGAGGCTCTCATTTCTGAGGCAGAGATAAATGCTAAATCTGCCAGAGTTACAGGAGTTACAAATCCTTCTGATTACACTGTAACCCCCTTTTCTTCCTAAATAGTTCAGACTGTCTAGCTTGCAACCAGGAGACTTGGCTAAGAAAAAGATTTTAGAACAGCCAAGATGATACACTTAATATGGGGTAGGAGAAGATATGCCTGCAAGGCAAAAACAAAACCAATTCTACATAAAGCAGAAATACATTTGGCCAGCTAATATACAAACTGGCTCAATGTTTGTAAGCTCATGTAACTCCTTTCAAAGACGTTACATAAAATGCTTTGGGGTAAGAGGCACGTTTTCTTTAATGTTCTGCAAATCATCACAGCTTACTCTAAGAGCTGAATTTTAAAAAAAAGTAAACCTAGAGGCACAATGTACAATAATATATATAATAAAGTGCTGTCCCTGGAACTCACTCCCTTTGGGAATAGTTTATAGATGCTCTCATGTAAATAAAATCTTTCTAGTGACATGGCACCACTGTTCTATGTTCTGATTGTGATCTTACATTGTGAGGTATTATGAACTTGCTCTGTTCTTAGCCAAAACTTTTCTGTATGACAATAGTGTACTGAGAGGTGGTGTACCACGGAAGAAACAATTACCTGTGGAAAGCACAGATCAGATCCTCTATGAACACTTTTTCTGTTGCCACCTGGTGGTTCATGTATAGAATCAATGCTGACATCCACCCTATGGAAGGGATTGGTCACACAGAACCAGAATCTCTTTCATTCTTTTTGCATCACACCTGACATTTAGCAAGAGTCAAGACAGAACTGCCTTTCACTTTGAAACCAGGCCCTATCTCATGAGAAAACCACAAATAACACATGCAAAGTGACTCTGGAGATGGTCACTCTGACCTAAGTATATCAATCATACCTATGTCATACAAAATCCCTCCTCACCCCAAATCTGAAATCCAGTCCTAACTAGCCTGCTGGGGTTGCTAAAATTCCCATCAACCATTACTGTAATAGAGGTGAGTAATGATGGAGTTCCCCAAGTATCCATATTTCTCCCTGAGTCACCACAGTCACTGGTTTTTCTACATTTTTTTTTTCCTTAGATCATTCATCTTTGTAAATTCAGGCTTCTAAAATTTACATGGCTTAGAATCAGCTCTAGAATACAAGAGAGTTCTAAAGGAAGAAAAGGCAAGAAAATGTTGTACCTGTGACAAATTTTGTCTTTGTAATAATTAGTCCCAGGTCTAGCCCATTCTTTTTTTTTTCTCCCTGGTTCTGGGGCTTGAACATAGGGCTTACACCTTGAGCCACTCTACTAGCCCTTTTTTGTGGTGGGTTTGTTTTTTTGGTTTTTTGTTGTTGTTTTGGTTTTGAGATTGGGTCTTGAGAACTATTTGCCCAGACTGGCTTTGAACCACAATCTTCTGATCTCTGCCTCCTGAGTGCTAGGATTACAGGCGTGAGCCACTGGTGCCCAGCTCTAGCCCATTCTTGAAAGCCCACATCTCCAAAAACTAGCCTTGTCAATATAAAAAATGATAATTTTCTAAAAATGCAGTGAAATTAAAAACATCACACATGTTCAATAAGCTAATCTCCAAAGATCAGTAAATTAATAGATTTATTTGACTGGCACATCATCTGTCAAGAAATTGGATTACTTAATTGATAGTGGTTAACTTCACTAGACACTGTCTCTACCAATGGAATGCCAGCTATACCTGTTAAAAGTGAGAATTCTTGTCTTAATTTTAAGCACTCCATGGTTTACTAAAAGTCCACAAAGACAACACTTAAGCCATTATATCAGGGCCACCATCTACTAATCACTCTAATTGCTGATGGTCACTGTCTGGTAAGTGTGAGCAACCTCGGAGACTTATTTCCTTCTTTTCAGATTTCTCATTTTCATTGCCTCTAGTAGATCCCGACTGGTCTTGCCTTTACTTCTTCTAGCCACTTAGATAAATAAGAATCTTCTATTTTAAGAAAATTTATTTCTCCAAACTTCAGGCTTACGCTGATAAATTATGGCATTAATTTGTTTCACAGAGTCTACAATTTTAAGCATGCGCCATTTTCAAGCTAGAGTAAATACATCACATGTTGGATGGCAACACCTGAGGACAGATACTATACTGCAGCTCAGCTGTCGTCCACACTGCAAACACGTGGCAGAAATGAAGAGGAACAGGTCCTAAGAGCTGAGGCAGGTGGACGTAAGTGTGTCTCTTCTGACTGGGGACTCACTTAGAGATGCCACTGAGGGCATAAAGCATGCAATATCCCAAAGATCAGACAATCAGAACAGAACGATTTGAACAACTCGTCTAACCCCCTCCTTTGACAGGCGGGAAAACAGACTCAAGAGGCTAACAGAGTTGAGTACACGGCAAGGTAGTTTCAGGAGGAGATAAAAGCCAGGCCACCGGCACTTAGTCCAATGCCTCGTCCATTTGACACACTGTGTTTCTAGGAAGGCTTTATAAAAATTATCTCACTCCCACCACACCCACAGGAGACCGGGGCCAAGCTGATGCAGTAAGTCTCTGGCCTGTCAGGAGGCCAAACCATGAGCCAACTCAAGTAGCAAGTGTGTCAACAACGAGCATTTCCTAAGCAATGCTCCCCGAATATCATTTATTTTTATATTTGGAGATGCTAAAAATGGCATTAATATAAAGAAGCTCTAAAACCAACAATAAATTCCCTTAGAATCAATATGTGACTGGGACCTATCAAACTATACCAGGCCTTTACTTTTCAGGTGCTCACTGAAGAACTCATTACCGCGGTTTCTACGTGCTACCATGGGATGGCAAGGTGCCACCTGCAGTCTCCCTCGCAGCTATGGTATAGAGGTTTATGCCCTTTAATGAAGAGACGTCCGAATTAGGGGGAAATTTAAGAAAATGCCATGTAGAAATGTTGAAGTGAAATCAATTACAATGAAGGAGACCATATGAATTAAGCGCTCAAGTACAGTAAGTGCAAATGTGTCACTGCTTACTATTTAACCAAATAAAACCTACATCAATACTTTATTTTAAAATAATCCTCTACCTCTTCTTTGTAAAATGGTTTTTGTTATATTTTGCATTAGGATACATTAACAACATGAGGGGTTTCATTGTGGTAATCCCATGCATGTGGACAGCATACCTTGAACAAGCTCACCCCCTCTCTTATCTTTCTGTTTCCCTCTTCCTCCTCCCCACTTTTTCAGACAGTGTTTGGGGGGAGAGGTTCATTATGCTGTCCTCAAATACATACACACACGTCTGCACACATACATACGCACACGTATGCACACATATATACACACACGTATGCACACATATATACACACGTATGCACACACATATACACACGTATGCACACATATATACATACGTATGCACACATATATACGCACACGTATGCACACATGTATACGCACACGTATGCACACATATGTATGCACACATATACACACGTATGCACACACATATACACACGTATGCACGCATATATACGCACACGTATGCACGTATATATACGCACACGTATGCACACATGTATACACACGTATGCACACATACACGCACATGTATGCACACGTACATACACACGCGTATGCACACGTACATACACACGCGTATGCACACGTACATACACACACGTATGCACACATATATACACACACGTATGCACACGTACATACACACGTGTGCACACATATATACGCACACGTATGCACACATATATACGCACACGTATGCACACATATATACGCACACGTATGCACACATATATACGCACACGTATGCACACATATATATGCACACGTATGCACACACATATACGCACACGTATGCACACATATATACACATGTATGCACACATATATACACACACGTATGCACACATATATACACACGTATGCACACATATATACACACGTATGCACACATATATACGCACACGTATGCATATATATGCAGCACACCGCCATCCTCTTCACCCTCAGCATCCTTTCCTCCACCTTCACATCCTGTTGGTCCCTCCCAGACCATCCCCCTTTCACACGTAAGTCCCATCATCACCACCATCATCTCAGGCCTAGGTTCCACAGATGAACGAGAACACGTGACACTGGCCTTCCTGAGCTGTTTCTCTCACTCAGCATGATGATCGTAGGTCCATCTTTTTTCTGCAAATGTTTATCTTTGAACCCACTTTCACTCCCACCCCCCCCCACCTACCACTTATATAGAAAAATGTAAGTCATGACACAGACAAAATCCAATTTCTGGGTTTCCTCCTACTCTGAGTTATCCATTCTCTAGTTCTAGTCAGATGATATTACTGGTCTAGGACACCTTGAGCAAGGCCAGCAGGTAGGTAGACAAACACTACATGTGACATGCCTCTGCCACCTAGGACATCAAACTCCGCATAGCAACAAAAACAACCCAAGGACTCTTAGGATGGAACTATAGATGGCACTGATGGACAGAATTTGATCAAAGTTCCCAGCTTAACTTGCACCCTTCCACTTTGTTTCACCCCAACATTTGAGGGTATAAGGAACTCCCTGGCTAGGGACAATCCTGGTATATAGATAGATGAACTTAACTGCTGCTAGATAAAATTCATATTAAAGCAAAATAAACAAAAGATCTGTACCTTGCATACCCCAGCTCTTTGAGTCGTAATTCATGTACCTGAGTGCAGATAAAATTGTCAAATGTTCCTCAAAGAAATGGTTCACTCCCATCGGTCTTTTCAAGGGTGGTCAAACCTCTGCCAACACCCACCCTGAGCTGAGATTCAAGTTATATTATTTTTTAATGGAGAGGAATATACTGAAATGGTGACACCATGATATTATGGGTACATGGAAGGACTCATGCATATTCCTCTAGCTTCCATATTATCTGACATAAATTTTATTGTCTCACAATCCCACCTGGAAGTAAGGTAACCTGAAACTCGAGGTCAGGTAACTCAATACAGTACTTAGAAAACACCATCTTCCCTGTTGTATGGATCAGACTGTGCCCACCTTCCCTCCCCTCACAAAGGCAAGGAGGGCTACATGGGAGACACTCCAGCCCACTGGGTGTGAACTTGGGTTATTTTCAGACTCTGGATCAGGGTTTTCTTTCAGGGCTCCACCAACTACTAGACCAGGGGTCTTAGGCAGGTAGTTACCATTTCAATGCCTCAGTTTCCTCACAGGTGAAATGAGAACAGAAATGCTGTCCACCTCGGGAGTTGTGAAGAATAAATGAGCCCTTGGTATTTGGCACATAGGACTCATTAAAGGAGAGCTACAGGTTGTGACACAGACTGCAGAAAGGGTGATAATTGCTTGCAATTGGATCTACAAGATAGTTACCAACCAAGTGACTAGTTGCCATCTGTTAAATATTCAGTGGTCTAATCAGATTTAATTCAGCAAGTATCTGAGCACTGAGTACATGTAAGACTCTGAAGCAAGGTGGTCTGGAACCCAAGTTCCAGTTCAAATTCAAACTGTGGGTTCTAAGGGTTCACAGGAGAGGAGAAAGAGGAAACAAAGCGCTTCTGGATTAATGGAAAATAGTACGAGCCCAAAGGAAGCTAGACATGCAGTGACCTCAATTAACGCTGTTTTGTAATTTCTCCATCAAAGAAGTGGCAGAAGCATCTAATTAGCAGACCTTATGCCTAGGAAATGGCCTGAGAAAAGTGGTCCAGACCACAGGAAGTCAGAGTAAGGTGAAAAGACTGGGTGACATACTCAGGGATAATCTCCTTAAGTGTACAAGGATGCCTCTTATATCCTTAAGGCAACACAGAGGGACAAGAATCACTTGTGGAGCATTCATTAAATACGGGCTTCTGAGAACCAGCAGGACTGAGGTGAAGCCCAGGTGATCCTGTTTATGTTTGTTTGTTTTTATTTCACTAGTGATTCTGACGCACACCCCAGAGTAGCACCAAACAGGAGTTCAGCACTTCGGTAGCAATTAAAGGGCTGTGACACTAAAGAGCTGATTAGAAAGTGAGAGCAGGAACCTGGACCAGGTATAAGTGAAGACAAGCTCCAGGTCCACAAAGGTCACTGAGACATGGAATGTGGGGGAGGACTGCAGGCCCAGGACAAGGTTCAAAAGGACATGGAGTTCTGAGATCTCACTGGAAAGGGATAGAGCAGGGGATCCCAAGCTTAAATGGACCACAGAATCACCTGGGGAGACGGCCACCAGGTCAACCTCAAGTCAATTAAGCAAATTCTAGAAGTGAGATCAGCCATCAGTGTTGGTTAAAGCCCCTGGGTAGATCCAATGTACAACTGAGTTTGAGAAACACTGGGGTAGCAATTCTTCCAGGAAATGAGCAGGGGAGTAGAGTGGAGGAAAGTAAAGGAATGTAAGTGAAGCCTTCTCAAAAGCCTGTGTTTGAGAATCACCTGGAACGTGAGCTGTGGGTCACACAGCAAAGGAAGTTGGTTCCTCATAGCTCAAATATCCCAGGTGATTCTGATACATCCCGTACTGGGGCTGTTGGGAACAACCTCCAGATGAAAAACAGGACTCTGAACAACCCAAGACATTCCTTTCCCTCTCATTCCTTTCCCTGATGAACGAGCACAGGCCCCATCTGTGAAGTACACCGAACATGACCAGACTCAATAAGCCTGTAAAAAGCCCAGCAGTAAACCAAAGGCACCAGGGCCCTTGAGCACGTGACACTAATACCACCGCCTTTGGCTCAGAAGTCATCTTTCTAAACCACTCACACTTGGCTCCTTGGTGGACAGCAGAAAGAAAGGATGTGATGCACCCTGCCTTAGGCTTCCAGAAAGCCAAAGATTTGGGTTTTTTTAAGGAAGTCACAAGCAATTAAACCCACACCAATAAGCTGGGAATGCAACAGGAATTCTCATTACCATGTACTAAGAAGACACTCCAGTTCATAGTGAAGCAACATTTGGAAGATCAGAACCTGGTGTTTCACAAAATGGCCAATTACACAGACAGTTTGTAACTTCAGTGACACATAGAACTTACTAGCCATGCGATGCCCTCATTTTCTCCCAGGATACCATAACCACATGAAGTACCATGAGAAGAAAACACTTAAAGAGAGATTAGGACTAGCTCACCCAGCTGCACAGTAATAATAGGGTCCTTATGACCAGTTCCAAGTCAGGGTAATTGTTCCATTTCCAATGTTACATCTGATCTGACAAGATTCCTGTGCACAGAACCATCTCGTCACCATCCAAAATCTCTACAGCAGGACCAGAATTTTCATTTTCAAGATACACGAGCTTTTGTCAAATGGTGGCATCGCCTCTGTAATATGAATTTTCAATATGGTATAAAAAATGATGGATATATTACACATTTCACAGAGCACAGAGAACAGAACCCTGTCAATGAATTCAAAATTTGTGACAACCTATTTGAAATTTTACACTGAAAGATCTGTACGCTTTCATAAGCCATATAAATGTAGAACAGATACTAATGTTTGCACTGGCAAGAAGGAATAAAATATTCCTCCCTTACAATGTTCCATTATTACCTTAGTACATTTTTAATTAATGATTTGCATTAACATTTCAATTGTGAGAGTGCAACACTTATTATAGGGCCTCAAAGTGGAACTGATAAAAATTCTAATATACTTCAAAACAAAGTCAGTGGCAGATTTTTTCCCCACTGGAATTTGTGCACCACCTATGTATAAATGTACAGGTGTTACCGCAAAGCACATATGACCTCTTTGTTTTGAATAAAGGAAACTTAATAAACAACATTTCTATTCTAAAGGTCACCCTAAGTGATGAAGATTTCTGCACTTGAACCTGGCGTGGCTGGCAATCTAGATTCCAGGTTGCCAAGTGGCTCCGTCAATGCTTTTCTTCCGGACAAAAATCATTAAGCAAAAAAGCAGCACCAATAAGTGAAATAAAAATTTCTACAAGTAATGGAAGAATTAAATTAACCAGAAATGCAGCAGTTTGTTTTCAGAGTGGAACATGAGGGGCATTTGTGAGCACTTGCGGGGAGGGAAAACAATTCAGACAGCATTAGATGAGCATTAATTTAAAAGTTATTAGCTGGCAGTTAAGCTCTCTGATCCTAATTTTGAATTAAGACCTTTAAACTAGTGTTACATTCAAATCATTATTTGTTACCACACAGAAGTCATCTTCATATGACACAGAACACAGCTAACTTTAAACACTCCCAGCGTCCCTCAATCTCAGAGAACCCAGTTCCTTACTGCGGTAGTAATATTCCACGACACAGGTGAAGAACACCTAAGTTAATTTTTCCTTGCTGCCCACGCAAAACAGGCAGGCGCGCTAATCTATTGTACAGACACCACCAAAAAGGCATACTAAATGCACGATTAAAAAAACCCAGCAACTTCAGTGCAGGAGGATGTTAACTGGCAGAGGCGTTACAGGCTTAAGAGGGGGGAAATGCAGATTTAGGGGGGGAAAGCAATTGCACCTCAGTTTTCAGGTCAGGTGAGATCAAAACTCCTCTGTTTTAGAGACCACTGTATTCTAAGCAGCAACAGAGGGAGAAAAGCAAAGCCAGAGACAGATCTGCGGGCACTCAAAGTTTTGCTCCACCAGCCTTGCAGCACCCACTTGGGGCGGGGCAGCAGGACTTGGGGAAAGGGGGGGGGAGGGGAAGGGTGTCCCTGGGGAGGACAGATGGAAAGGGCAGCTCGCAGTGACTGACACTTGGCATTTGAAGGCCACTGTCACTCATGATCGCCGAGGAAGAAGCCTCTGTGATGCACAGACTCAAACACAAACCAGCCTGAGCGTAATGAGTGCGATCTGAAGACGCGGCTCGCCATTCTTTAGGGGAGCGGCCCGGGTGGGTCTCAACTTTAAAGATTTTGCACATGGCTTAAAACCACCAAAATAAACAGGCCAAGGCAGCGCCCAGGGTGCGCGTATGTCTGCTGTCTGTCGCTGGCTCAGTTTCCCTCTCCTGCGACTGCTGTGCGGGTCAGACAGACAGACAGACAGACACAGCGCATTAACCCTTCAGCTGCCTGCAGACCTGGGATACGCAGGCCCCACTCCGGGACCCCCTCGCTCGCGCTTGCAAAGTTGGCAAGGCTGCGCCAGGGAGACGGCGCCCAGCACCCCGCGATCCCGCACCCCCGGACCCCGAGTCCATATTGTGTCAGCGACCCGCGACACCGAGTCTCCCCGCCCCGCAACCACGTAACCCCCACCCACGTCCCCCGGCTCGCGTACCCCGCCCAGGGCCCCCCACAATCGGCACCCCAAGGCCCCGAACTCAACTCGCACCAGGGACCCCCGACACCGCGCCCCCATCCGCACCCCACGACTCCGCACCCCCAAACCCATACTACCCAACCTGCACCCACCTTGCACCAGCGCCTCCCGACTCGCGCCCCCAAATCCCGCACCCCGAACCCCTACTACCCAACCTGCGCCTCCCAACCCCGCGCCCCCAGACCCCGTACTAATCAACCTGCGCCCCCAATCCCGCACCCCTGACCGCGCGCCCACGTTGCACCAGCGCCTCCCAACCCCGCGCCCCCAGGTCCTGCGCCCCCAAATCCCACACGCCCAAGCCCCTACTACCCAGCCTGCGCCTCCTAATTCCGCAGCCCCAATCCCGCACTACCCAACCTGCGCCCCCAATCCACCCCCCGCGCCCCCGGACCCCGCGCCTACCTTGCGCCAGCGCCCGGAACAAGTGCAGCTGCAGCGCCAGCAGCGCCCACCGTCCGCGGCCGCCCGGGCTCAACTTTGCCGCCCGCCGCCCCGCGCGCGCCGCGCCCCGGCCGGGGGTCTCGGGGGTCTCGGGGGTCTCGGGGGTCTCGAGGTGCGGGTCGGCGCCGGCCGGGGTCCCCCGCCGCCGCTCAGGAGCCGCCGAGGGCCGGGCGCCCCGGGCCATGCCGAGGAGCCGCCGCCCCCGGGCGCCGCCGCGGGACGGACGGACGGACGGACGGGCAGGGGGCGCGGCGGGCCGGCCGGCCGCCCCTCGGCGGGAACGCGCAGCGACGCGGGGCTGAGGGGCGGCGTCCGGGTCCCCGCGAGGGGCGGGAGGACCGGGTGGGGGGAGGGAGGCGAGCCGATGCCGAGGAGAAGTTGTCAACGGGGAGAAACGCCCGGCACGCCGCCCTCACCGCCCCGCGGCCGGAGCGCAGGGCCCGCAGCGCTCGCTGAGGGGTCGGCAGGCGCTGAGGAGCCGCTGCCGCCGCCACCGCCCGCGCCCGGCGCTGAGGAGAAAGTGCGCCCGCCCGCGCGCCGGCTCTCGCCTCGGCCGCCGCGCCCCATTCACAGCCCGGCCGCACGCGCCGCCCGCGCCCGCCGCCCGCCGCTGATTGGCTGAGGGCGCTTGAGACCCGCCCCCTCGGAGCTCGCTTGTGTTCAAACTCCCGGCGCCCGCCCGCCTGCAATTTCGCGGCGGGTTCTGGCGTTGGGTTCTGGCCGCTTCCCGCGCCGCCTGCGCCCCCTAGGGACCTGCGGCTGGGACTGCAGCCGCGGGCGCCGTCTCTGCACGCGCTCAGCCGGCGGGCTCGCGGGCAGGGCGGTGCCTCCTCCCCGGCCCCCTCCCAACACCCAGACCCGGCTGGGAAGCGCCGGGTGTCCCGGGCCGCGCAGATCCGGGGGCTGCTGGGGTGCGGAGCGCACGGCACGGCCCCTCCACGCGCGCTCCCGGAGCCGCCCTGCCCGGGCCCCGGCTCCGGCTCGTGCTCGGTAGTTAGGAGCCAAGTTGCTGTCATTGCAAACCGAGCCTCGCTCAGTCAGGTTTGCAGTTCCTAGCAACGAGAGGCACCAGGGCGCGCGGCCTGCAGGCAGAGCTGGACACGGCTTTTGGAGAGGTGTCCAAGGTCACGGTGGGTCAGGAGGACCTCGGCCGCGGGGTGGCTGGGTCTGCGGGGGAGGAGGGGTGCGGATGGGCGCGGACGCTCCGCCGCATATGGTAAGCATTAGCTGACTTTATGGGGTGAACTCAGCTCTGCAGCTGAGAGGCCAGGACTTGGGGCTGGGGAGGAGGAAGGAAGGAACAGCTTGATGCTGCTGAAATTTGGCCGGGAGGGGGGCGATGGCGTGAGGTCATGTAAGTGGAGAAGGCCATGGGACCGGGAGTGCCCAGCTGGAGCTGTCCCACCCCACCCCCCAATCCCTGGAAGCATCTGATGCAGACTTGTTTGCGTTGTGTTTATCGTCCCGCACAAGAAAGACCCCGGGCGGTGATTGGGGGGTGGGGTAACAAGGGGACATTCCTGTTTGCAAAGCCCCTATGGTGACCTGGCTCGGTATTAGTCTCTGTACCCGGCCCTTAAGTCTGAACAGTGAAGAAGAAGTGGGGAAACTGAGGCCCAAGGACAGGGCCAAGTAGAGGTGATGGATTAGGAAGTACCTACGACCTCTGTCCCCCAGTCTTGCCTTTTGTCCCCTCCCACACCCACTAGGAGGGATCAGAGAGTAATAACGAAGCCCTAAGTTTCCACAGGTGGAAGGAGGAAGGGGCTATTTTTGTTTTTCTGTGCCAGCCATGTGGGCTTCTTTAAGGTTATATGAAAGTCTGGGGAGGGGCAGGGAGTGAGCACTTACTATGGGCCAGCCCTGTGCAGTAGTGCCATGTCACCCACCAAGCCACTGTCACTGACACAGACTGGGAAACAGGCGAGGTGAAGTGACCTGCCCAAGGTCAAGAAACTCTAGCCTTGCTCTCTCCACCTTTAAGCATCAATGCTTTGCTAAGAGTTGGGGGGGGGCGGGGTGCCAGTGTTGCAGATTTGAACTTGAGAGTTCTTAGCTGTGCTCTTTCAAGTTGTGAAATTTGGGCAAATTGCTGGCTTTAATGTTCCTGGAAAAAGGCAGGAATAATTCCCATCTCACAGGAAATGGCAAATGTTGCAAGAAAGTGAGCTAATTCACACTCAGTAAATTCTGGCCTCCCTTCCCCCTAACCCACATGGCCACCCTTGCTCTGTCCACCCCTCGAGTTTGGTCTGCACATCACCTGTCCCTGTCAGATGGCACCTATGCTCTTTCAGAAGAGACACGAATAAGAACCAGGCAGCTTCTTTTGCTATGATTTATTTTGCAGCTAGCACAAAGCTTCCTAGAAACTTACTTAAGGCTGTATATGGTAGGTGATGAGAGATCCAAGGCGACCCTGCTGCTAGAGGTTTGGAGACCCCTCTGGGAAACTATTTCAGTATCATCCTGGGGAAATAAAGCTGTGTTATGGGCTCCATCCTGCAGTCGAAGAAATGAAGCCAGAAATATTTAATATATGCAAACCAACCATGTTGAAGACACGGAGTCTGTTAAGTCCCCAGAGTCCTGTTAAGTCACCCGCCACCCCCACCCGGGCTGCCAGGCCATCTTGCTCCTAATGGGACCCATTAGTTACTCTCTCGAGGACTGTGCTTAGGTGACAGCTATTCTTCCTGGGAAAAAAATAATGAAATGGAGAGACCCCTTTATAATACTAGCCAGGCATATTTGAGCAGAAAATTCCTGCCCCAAAGACCACTTTTTCACCTTAATTTTATCCAGCCCAACCAGGCCTTGAGCGATGAGCGTTTTATGCTTGCCTGTAAAACTCTGAAGCCATATATTCTAAGGGAAGTTTCCCCATGAAAGCTGACTCATTTTTCTTTGAAAAGATGAGCTGTGACTGTTGACTATACTTTCCAAAATAAGAAGTTAGGATTTCCTCTGCTTAATTAAAGAGAAAGGCAGGAGAGTTTCCAAACAAGTGATAATTTAGGTGGGTTTAGGACGATCCCTGAGACCACCGATGTATCCCCACTTGTTAAATCGAAAGTCTGGTTATTCCAGGTGTGCTCTCAGCCCCATCCTGGAGTAACTGGATTAGCATCTGCACTTTATCAACCCCCCCTCCACAATTCCTATGTAAGTCACATTTTGAGGGTCACCAACTAGTCACATCACCTCTCTTAGGAATTTGGCTCTCTTCTGTTCTTTCTCTCTGCCTCTTTTGTTTTACTTGTCCTTTTCTCCTGCCTTTTGTGTTATTCTTCTGTTTTTTGAATTCAGGACTTTGCACTTGCTGGGCAGGTGCTCTACCACTTGACCCACAGCCACAGACTTTTTTGCTTTAGTTTAGTTTTTCGGATAGGGTCTCATGCTTTTGCCTACACCTGGCCTCAAACCAAGACCCTCATATATATATATGTATATATATATACATATATTCCTATACCTCAAGAGGTACGGTGCTTGCCTAGCAGGTGTGAGACCCTGAGTTCAATCTCTAGTGCCCCCCGGGGCAGTCCTGCCTCTTGTGAGCTGGGATTACAGTGTGTACCACTATGTCCAGTTTATTGTTTGAAACAGGTTTTAATTTCCCTCCCCAGGCTGGCCTTGAACTGCCAACCTCCTATCTCAGCCTCCTGCTTGTTTTTACCTCTTTTATGGATCATGAGATAAACTTTTTCTAAGCAACAGAATTTTATTTTTAAGAGGAAAATATTAAACTTCCTAAAACACCAGTAAACTGTACACAAATTTAAAACCAAAAATATTCTTATGGATCTGTAGGGAAAAAAACTGGAGAAAAACTATTGATATTTATATCAATAGCTTTTCTTCAACAAGAAATATTATCTAAGATGAGCAAAACACATGAACAGGCAAGAGTCAGAGAAATACAAAAGAAAAATAAACACTTTAAGAAGTACACAAAGAAATTGATCGAAAATATGACCAAGGAGGAGGGCTTACCAAAATGCCCAAGGACTGAAATGGCAAATACGTCCACATGATAAATTTCACTGGCGATGAAAAGAATAGAGTGAAAGGTGTTGATACAGAAATATGCACTACAGACAGTTAAAGGTTTTCTTCTAATGACAAAGAACAAGTGTATATAGATTAATCCCAGTTTATTTTTTTCTGAAAGAATGAATACCAAACTCATAATAGGGAACGTGGAATTATATGATTTCCTGTACTTTTGAATAAAGTGACCAGGCTTGTTTTTCAAAGGCAGATGGTATAAGCCTAATAAATCATGTTTTACCTGTAATTCATGAGAAGAGTCCCTTGTGGCTTCTCCACGGTTCTTCAGAAGAAAATAATCCCAGCGCTATTTGAAGGCAAACTGTGTCCACGTGGAACTGTTGTGCTCCTCAGTGGGCAAAGCCAGACACCCAGCCTGCATCCCGGGGCTCCTCACACCTGGCCGTATCCTCTCCTGACAGGACACCTCCCCTGGGGATGCTTGTGGCTCACTGTTAATCCCAGCCTGAGCCTCAGCTTTGTTCCGTTGCCTGGCAACCCACTAACGAGCAGAGCGGCTGCAGGTGCTGCCTTTGAGCCCTCATGGGGCGTGGGCCTTGGTTACCTTAGAGCCAACCTACCTAAAATCTCCTACAAGGGACGCTATGATAAAAGAGAGACCCTGGAAAGATACCAAGCTTCCAGAAGTGTGTTCCACTCCTTTAAGAGTGTCCTCCCCTTCATATACAGTAAGGCAGAGGCTCTTAAGCTGGGGGCCCTGGCCAAACACCCTCCAGCAATTACACACTCAGGCCGGATCATGGATCACGGGGTAGAAAGTAATTCTTTCCATTCTTCCTTTCCAGCAGGTACTTATCAAACACCTGATCTGTGCCAGGCAAGAGAGAATCAATTACAGGAATTGTATGATAAACAAAAATCACTTCGGGACACAATCTAAGAAGGGATCTCCAGCTTGGAGGATCTAGGGTGAGTGTTCCAAGGGAAAAAGTGTCTAAACTGAGACCTGTAGGATAGATAAGACTAATCCCAACTATTCAGGAGGTGGTGATCAGGAGGATCACAGTTCAAAGCCACACTGGGCAAATCATTCAGGAGACCCTGTCTGGAAAAAATCCATTACAGAAAAAAAGGGCTGGTGACGTGAGCACCTGCCTAGCAAGCATGAAGCCTCAGTTCAAACCCCAAAACTGCCAAAAAAAAAAAAAACAAAACTCAAGACTAAATAAACAATCACGAGGACAAAGGGCACTCAGATGGAAGGAACGCCACCCGGAGAAGCCCTGAGTTTGAATCACAGCGTGAGAAAGTGGAGAACCAGAAGACTTAAACAGGAGAACTATATAACTAGAAACAGTCTTAGGAAAAATCATTCCAGCCATGGATTGGGGCTGGACAAGATTGGTAGGAGACCTCCTGGGAGAACGTTTAATTAAGAACTGACAGGACCATGGCTGCTGGAATGAGAGACAAGTGACAATTTAAGGAGCTACTTAGAAGATAGGACCCAGTGCTATAGAACGCCCTTCTAGCTTATAAGCCAACTGTTTCATTTCTGAAAGGAAGGAGCCCAGTTAAAGGGACAGGGCCAGGCTTGATTTGGAACCCATTAAGCCTTGTGTATCTGTGGGACATCTGAACACAGATAGGGTCTTAGACACTGGGGACATTTGAGCACACAGCTGAGAAAGAACCTGAGGGAGATGGTATCCACAACAGTGTTGATAGAAAATGGCTTCTAGATCTAGTGACAAGGACGACCTCACTGATGCTAGGACAGTAGTTTTGGTGGGAGCCTGGGCCAGTCCCAGCTGGTAGAAGAATGAGCAGAGGAGGAGGTGACACTGTGGAGAGGCAGAAGGGCAGAAGATACCAAAAGAGTTTGTTTTCTATAGAATGGGAGCCAGGAGGAAGGACTGAGGATTTGTAGCCTCTGAGAATGTCCTGTGAGGTACAGGTCCAGCCCTAAGCAGGGGACAGAGCACAGGTGCATCAGAAAGTTATCACAGGAAATTAATGTCTCTCTCTCTCTCTCTCTCTCTTCCCACTTTGCATTTGGGGTTGGGGTAGAGCAGGGCAAACAAGTTTTGAGCTATTTACTCTGCATAAAGGAGAGACCTGAGTCCCAAATTCAGCAGATGGCTTTCTCCCTCATCCCCACGTAAGCCCGTGTCAGAGTAAGCATGGTTTTCCATTCTACTGAAACTCAAGGTCATTTTTCTCCTGCCATGCTGGAGATGGAACCCAAGGCCTCACACATGCTCTACCTCTTTGCCCAGCCCCAAACTCCAAGCAATGTAAATCCCTGACCCAGGGCCACCCATGACAGGCAGAACTGGGGCTTAAACCTGTGACTACTGATGCTGTCCCCTGATTTTAGGGAGGCAGGACAAACATGGCTGACAGCAGTATGAAAACTTAGTAGAATGAATCCTAAAGAGCACATTGTTTAAAAAAAGAAGTTTTAAGTTAAAATAAATAAAGTTGTCATGCATCCCTTTGGGAACAAAACACAGAAGTGACTTTGCCAGGCTTAGTAACTCACACCTGTAATCCCAGCTACTCTGGAGGCAAAGATGGGAGGATTGTGGTTGGGAGCCAGCCCTTGCTGGCCAATAAAGTTGGGCACGGTGGACACCTGTCAGTCCAGGCTGTGATAAATGTTGAGAAAAATAAAGCCAAAAGAGCTTGGGGACACGGTTCAAGTGGCAGAGCACCTGCCTAGCAAAGTGTGAAGCCTTGAGTTCAAAACCCTGTACCACCAATAAAAGAAAAGCGAGTTTTAATCCAGCTCCACCATTAACCAGCTAAGTAATTTTGTAATTATTTGTTATTATTCAGTCCCTCTGTAAGCTTCAGTTTTGTCATCCAAAAGTGTGATGTAGCTAGGTGTGGTGACAAACACCTGTAATCCCAGACTACTCAGGAGGCAGAAACAGGAGGATGCAAAGTTAGAGGCCAGTTAGTGAGACCCTGTCTTAAAAACAAAAATACACACAGAAGGGCAGGGGTGTGGTCAACTGGTGGACTCAGCCTGCTGGAGGACCTGAGTTCAATCCCAGTATGACAGAGAGAGGGAGAGAGAGAGAAAGAGAGAGAGAGAGAAAATAAGAAGAAGAAGGGGGAGGGGGAGGGGGAGAAAAAGGATTATAAACAAAAGCCTTCCAGGTACACCAGTCCTTCCACCAGTTATAGGCTGAATGCCATCCTTTCAAAATTCAGGGCTGACAGTGGCTCCAGGAGTAAGAGCTCCTGCCTTCCAAGCGTGAGTTCAAATCCCAGTGCTGCCACACACACAAATATCATATATTGAAGCCTCACCCTCAACACCTCAAAATATGACTGCATTTGGAGACTGGGCTTTTTGAAGAGGTGGTTAATTAACAATAATCACTGGGATGGAGCCTAACATATGACACCTGTCTTTATGAGAAGAAAGCAGAGCACAGATCTGCAGAAGGAAGTGCGATGTCATAGGGAGAAGATGGTGTCCAGAAGCCAAGGAGAAACCAGCACCCTCCCACCTTGACCTGGACTTCTAGCCTCCAAGACAGTTGGAGAACAGTTCTCTATTGTTGATGCCCCTCAGGGGGTATTTTGTTATGGCAGCCCAGGCAAACTGATAGGATGAGTGACCAGGTAACTTAAGCCATATGGCCCAATCCTAAGAGCTGTTGAGTGTTCATGGTAGAGCAGCCATTCTCGCTTAAGGTGTGTTTTCTTACACACCTCTGTTCCTGGCCGTTTCAGCTTCAAAAGGGACATTTATTACATGTGGGGTTTTTTTCAATCATGGCAGTTTACCTCAAATTTGCTTTCTAGCTGCTCCTGGCTTTTTCCTCACTTACGGGGCTTAGGGTCCTTGAAGAGAAATTTAGGGTTTGTGGATAGTTTTTACCTTTCACTTTTCTGTGTTATACATTCAATTAGGACATTGATGCTTTCCATCATTCTGAAAAGTTACTAGCGGAGAGAGGAGCGTGGCTGAGAATCACACAGGAACTGCAGGAAAGAATTTGTGATATGTAGATATGCACATATGGACCTCACATGGATGGTATCTATTACACAACACATATATGAAAGGACTTAGGAAAATTTATATTCTTTGGCCCAAAATTATATTTCTGTCAATATATTTTTTTAATGACTGAAAATGCAAAGATTCATGTGTACAGTAAGGATTATCCCTGTGCTGTTGTAAAAGAAAAAAAATGCAGACAACCAAAAGGTCCAAGAGGATGAATTGCTGTACATTCTGGTTTGTGAAATAATTATGCTCATATTTTCAAAATATATCTAATGCCATGAAAAATGGCCAAGATGGTATTAAGTGAGAAATTGTTTGTGCCATTTCCCCTTACAAAATTTTGAATACGTGAGTATATATTGGTTGGATGGATGGGAGGATGGATGGGTGGATGGGTGGATAGATGGATGGGTGGATGGATGGGTGGGTGGATGAGAGGATGGATGGGTGGAAGGATGGATGGATGGGCGGGTGGATGGATGGACAGGCGGGTGGATGGGTGGATGGGCGGGTAGATGGATGGATGGGCGGGTAGATGGATGGATGGTGGATGGATGGATGGATGGATGGTGGATGGTGGATGGATGGATGGGCGGGTGGATGGATGGATGGGTGGATGAGAGGATGGGTAGATGAGAGGATGGATGGGTGGAAGGATGGATGGATGGGTGGGTGGATGAGTGGGTGGATAGATGGGTAGATGGATGGATGGTGGATGGATGGATGGGTGGGTGGATGGATGGATGGGTGGATGGATGGGTGGATGAGAGGATGGATGGGTGGGTGGGTGGGTGGGTGGATGGATGGGCGGGTGGATGGAATGGATGGGTGGAAGGATGGATGGGTGGGTGGGTGGATGAGTGGGTGGATAGATGGGTAGATGGGTGGGTGGGTGGGTGGATGGATGGATGGATGGATGGGCGGGTGGATGGATGGATGGATGGATGGGCGGGTGGATGGATGGATGGGTGGATGGATGGGTGGATGAGAGGATGGATGGGTGGGTGGGTGGGTGGGTGGATGGATGGGCGGGTGGATGGAATGGATGGGTGGAAGGATGGATGGGTGGAAGGATGGATGAGTGGGTGGATAGATGGGTAGATGGATGGGTGGGTGGGTGGGTGGATGGATGGATGGATGGATGGGCGGGTGGATGGGTGGATGGGTGGATGGATGGGCGGGTGGATGGATGGATGGGTGGGTGGATGAGTGGGTGGGTAGATGGATGGGTGGGTGGGTGGGTGGGTGGATGGATGGATGGATGGGCGGGTGGATGGATGGATGGGTGGAAGGATGGATGGATGGGTGGGTGGATGAGTGGGTGGGTAGATGGATGGGTGGGTGGGTGGATGGATGGGTGGGTGGGTGGGTGGATGGATGGATGGATGAGAAGAGATACAGCAATTAGTTGTCATAACTGAATATAATTATAGATGGAGATTTTTTCCTTAAAAATTTCCTTAACTTCTAATAATCCTAAACACATACATTTCACTTTATAATAAAGAACATGTAAGCCGTATGTGACTCATTGTGTTAGTGTGGGGGTGGCATTGGCACCTGACTCCCCAGATGTGACTGAGCAGAGTCTTTCTAACTCATGAGGTGCAGAGTGGTGTTTGTAATTTTTGTTAGCAATGTCTCTTCCTGCTCTCTCCTTCCTCTGCCTTCTCTCCTCAGTGATTGCTACAATGGAGGCAGCCTCTGGCCCAGTTGGGTTCATTCTGGAGCTGGCAGTGGCACCCATGACCATTTGGTGGGCAGAGAAAGAATCTCAAAATGTTAGATGTGGAAGGGCCTCAGAAACCACCCAGTCCAATGTAGTTATTCATCCTGAGGTCGCTGGAAGAGCTAGGGATGTGCTAGTGAATGCCCTGGTTGCCGTAATGAGCCATGATTCTCTCTCAGCTATGAAGTGGCCTGAATCACTTTTGAAACTATTTGTGGTTTTCAAGCCTATACCACTTCCAAAAATTGGCTGTCCGTGGTGCGAGGCCCTGGCCGGGAGGACGAGTGGAAAAGTACCCCATGTGAGAGCAGAGAACTGGGGGTTTGCAGTCTGAGGCTAGCCTGGGCAAAAAGTTCAAGAGACCCCATCTCACCCAATAAAAGCTGACCACGTGGCTCACACCTATCATCCCAGCCATGGAGGGAAGCAAAAATAGAGGTATTGTGGTGCAGGCTGGTCAGACATAAAAATGAACAGTAAATTTGAACGATAACTAAAGCAAAAAGGGCTGGCAGAGCGGCTCAAATGTACAGCACCTGCCTAGCAAGCGTGAGGCCGAGCTCAAAGCCCAGCACTGCCACAAAAGGGGAGGCAGCAGTGAGATGGTCATCACAGTGCAGGACAAGATGGTGTTCAGAAACACAGTTAGCTGGCATAGCAGTGCACACCTGTAATCCCAGCACTGGGGTGACTGAGGCAGGAGGATCACCAGTTTAAAGCCAGCCTGGGCTACACAGAGAGGCCCTGTTCCCAATAAACCAGGACTGGGGGTGCAGTTCTGTGATGGAGTGCTTTGCCTAGCATGAGCTAGGCCTTGTATTCCATCCCCAGCCCTGGGGGAAAAAAAGGATGGAGTGACAAAAGGGGACAGGGAGTGCCAAGGGTAAGGAGAGAGACAGCAGAGCATGTGGCATTTCATAAATCAGTAGAATAATGAACTGTGTCCTTCTGTGGCCGGCGCCCTTTCTGGTAAGCTTGGACATCGCACTCTTGTCTGGGCTCCTTGGTCCTGTCTTTGGGTCACAGCTCAGCCTCCAAGTTTTTGGGGTTTTTTGTTTTTTGGTTTTTTTTTCCCTTGCATGCACTGCAGGGTTTGCCCCAGCTATGGCTCATTTGTCACTTCTCAGCCCCAAAGACCTCCGACGGATGCCTGTCTCCATCCGCCTGGCCTCCCACCACCCACGAAGGTCCAAGGTCACGAGCTGCATGGCTGACTTTTCTTCCAGATCATCTGCACAAACAGAGACCGTTTCCAGAGCCCCTGGCTGGTCCCCAGAGCTAGCGCGGCTCCTGCCGGAGCTGCCTCCATCTCCTCCTCCCCGACTTGATCAGCCTGAGATGCCGCCCCACCCGCTAGGCCAGCTGAAGGTTCAAAGGCAAAATCTGAGGTGGAGCCTTGCCGAGGGCTCCTTGAACATCTGACGCGTGATCTCCACGTGTTCGCCCTTCGCTGCGGCGCCCCTGACGCCATCCAAATAATGAGGCTGTTCCTCAGAACCCTCTACTCCCATCGTTATTCCGAGTCACCACCTTGCCCAGAGCAGAAGTGACATTCACTCAGCTGTTCCGGGGTCCTTCCTGGATGACCTCTCTGAGAGGCTCGTCTTTACTAATGCCCTGTACCTTACCCACAGGTAAGCTGTAAAGGCTCAGCTTGAAAAGGGCCAAAGAGACCTAGGCAAAAAACTTTTTGCAAACTGTCTTTTAACAGAGGAATTTTTTCAGCAGTATGGATTCGAACTCAGCGCCTCACATTTTCTAGGTAAGCAGTTTACCACTTGAGCCAGCCCTTTTGCCTTTGTTTTGTTTTTCAGATAGGGTCTCAAGCTCACTTTGGGTCCAGGGACAGGCTGGCCTTGGATCTTGATCCTCCCTGCCTCTGCCTTCCAGGTAGCTGGAATTACAGGCATGCACCACCATGCCCGAACAGTAGACTTCTTTCTTTTTTCTTTTTTTGACAGTACTGGGGTTTTAACTCAGAACTTCACACTTGCTAGAGAGGTGCTCTACACCTTGAACCACTCCTCCAGCACTTTTTGTGAAGGATTTTTTTTTTGAGATAGAGTTGCCTGAACTATTTGACCAGGGCTGGCTTTGAACCATCATCCTCCTGAACTCTGCCTCCTGAATAGCTGGGATTACAGGCGTGAGCCACTGATATCCAGCTGGACCTACAGCGTTCTTAATCTAAGTGATTTCTAGATCACTTCAGAAGTAGGACTCTAGCTATTGCATTCACTTTTCTTCTTGTGACACTTATTTTTCTCTGCTTTGCCAGACTGTCACTTGTGTAACTTCCCCCAAGATGCTGGGAGCTCCGTGAAAGCGATCTGTAGTCCTTTCACCCATGGCACAGAGCCCGGCTTGCAATAATGTTTGCTGAATGAAAGCAAAAGAGGACTTGACCAGTACTCGCCCAAGAAATAAAGATTGTGTCAAATCTTCCCTCCTTCCCTCTGAGGCGCTGAGCGGGCACAGGGCCCTGCAAACACTCCCTCGCGTTAACGATGACACCGAAGGCTTCAGAGGCCAGGGAGGTCTTCGTGAATTGTTAACCATCTTCCGGGAAATGGCTCCTTCCTCCGAATGGTGGTCCCGTTAACAAGGGCTCAGGGTGACAGCAATAGGAATGTTCCTTCCAGCCAACGAACACTTACTGATTCTGACTGTGGGTCACCCACGACTCGGGGGTCGGAGGAAAAGACTCAGTCACTGTCCTCAGAGAGCATACGACCTAGAGAACAACTCACAGAGGAACAAATTCTACTACGAAATAAAGGTCAGATCACAGAGCTTTAAAAGGTCCAGTATTTATTACAGGACATTTTCTAAACTTAGAATGAGGAAAAGCCAGGGCTGTAGGTTAAGCATGAGAAAGTATGGCCAGAGGACAGTCTTGTCATCTTCCTAAGCAGATCATTAGAACGGACAGAACCAAACCCATCCAACCCACTGTCAGGTGGGCAGCCAGCAGACAGACAGACAAGCAAAGATGGACTACGCACCCCAACCCAGGAGACTGATGGGGCAAGGTGGGGGCTCACGTGCACCCTTGGCACCTGATGGAGGGCTTCACCCAGCCGGTGTCCCCGAGGACTGGGGACAGGACAGCATGGATCCACTTTAAGGGTGAAAACTGCACAAAGGAGAGGGCCAGGCAGGTGGCAGGGAAGCCTGCGTGGAAGTGGAGAGGGATGGCGCACCTTACCTCTGGCCGATCGGGGAATTCTGGCCATGGAAACTGCGTCCCATGGAAGAAAAAGACTTCGCTACATCATTGCTTGTGCAGCAATGATGACAAGCAGGTGACAGAGAGGCGAGAGGCGTGAACCGGTGTTGGTGAAGTGGTGGAACCATTTCTTCCCCACCACCTGCTATGGGTGGCCGACAGCTTGTCAAACAGCCAGGCAAGGCCAAGTGGCTTTGAAGGTCAATGGCTTTGTTTGTCTTCATTTTCACATTTACAGAAAAAGTGAAAAAATTGTGCAATGAGCACAACATACCCTTCCCCTAGTAACAGAGTCAATAGCTTGCCTCTCTCGCTCCCTCTCTCTCTCTCTCTCACCATTCATCACATCACTCCTAATGTCAGATATTCCTCTATTTTTTAGGTTATTACTATTCACATTTTACTGATGTCACTGGGATACCAATCTTGCATCTATACAAATTCACATTAATTCAATTATCTGATATGAATTGGGGGCGGCACTGGGGTTTGAACTCGGGGCCTCACGCTTGCTAGGCAGGTGCTCTGCCGCTCGACCGGCTCCACAGCCCAACTGTCTGATACCTTTCCCACTTTGTTCTCTGAATATTCTGGGTTTTTGTTCGTTAGGATTTTTTTGCTTCTTTATTTGCACACTGGGCATTGTGACCACACCTGTAATCCCAGCTACTCAGGGGGTGTAGAGTATCTGCCTAGCAAGCACAGGTCCTGAGTTCAAACCCCAGCATCACCACCAAAAACAAATGTTGGGTAATACGCCACCTGTCACCATATCTGAACCCAGGAGAAAAGGCCAGAAGAAGGCTGCGTCTCCAGAAAGGCCTCCGGGACCACCTGTGACCATCCAGTGCACAGAGGCGCCCATCTCCTGCTCAGTGTTGGTTCCTCACAGGACTGACAGCACCTGGTTGTGTTCTCATTCATTCGCTCCTTCGTTTGTTTGTCTGTCTCCCCTGGGAGTGGAAGCCCAGGACACTGTGAGCTTTGTCTTATTCATCAGTGTGTTTATCCCCGAGGACAGAGACCGGTGCGTAGGAGGGCTCTTGGCACATAGTAGGACTGTTCCCTGCAGGAACAGATTCTGTCTCAAAGGTGGCACAAGGTCTGGAACTAGCAGAGTACTATTCAGCCACAAAGAAGAAGAGAATTATGTCGTTGACAGGAAAATGGATGGAACTGGAGGTCATCGTGTTATCAAGATAAGGCAGACTCCAAAAGACAAACGTCACATTTTCTCTCATACTCAGAATCTAGATCTCTGGAACCGGGAAGAGAAGAGGGGCGCGTGGAAGAGGAAAGGGAAGGTGTGGAGTGAATATTGTACTAGCTCGAAGCACACTAGGTGTGTGCGTGAGATGGCATGATGAAACCCGTTTTTACTGATTCATATTCTGGCAGGACTAGGGCTTGAACCCAGGGTCCCATGCTTGCTAAGCAGGTCCTCTACCACTTGAGCCACTCCTCCAGGCTTTTTTGTTCTGGCTATTCTTCAGATAGGGTCTTGCTTTTTTTCCACTCTGCCCTGGACCAAGATTCTCATATTGATGCTTTACACAGCAGCTGGGATTACAGGTGCATACCACCACACCCAGCTTTTTTCTACTGAGATGGGGGTCTCTTGAACTGTTTTGCCCAACTGGCCTGGAGCCAGGATCCTCCAGCTCTTAGCCTCCCACACAGCTAGGGTGACAGGTGGTGCCACTGTGCTCAACTTGAAACCTAGTATTTTATATAATCAAAAAGGGGAAAAATTAAAATACATATGAAAATGATGAATACAAAAAAAGTGGCTGACAGCAGTCTTATTGAGACGTGAGAGTGCTTATAAATACTTTAGATTAGTAAAAGGGAAAAAGTGTTGTCTAAATAGAGCTGGGGAATCTGCTGAGAAGCCATCAGGCCCCGGTGTGTAGGCTGCAAGGGACTCTCAATCCAGACATGACAAGAGACCTTCTCGTGACATCAAAAGAAATGATGCCTAAAGACATGGCAGGGAACTCAGCTGGGTTCGGATTGATCTGGGCTCTGGTGATAATCAACAGGACCCCAATTCACACTAGCTCAAGCAAAAAAAAAAGGGGGCGGTTATTGTTCAAGTGCCACAAAAAATAATGTTCTATGGATACGACCATCCAAATGGCTCTCCGTGTCTCTGTCCCCTCTCTCTGTCTCTCTCTTCCTGACTCTGTCTCTCTCTCTCCCCTTGACTCTTTCTGTCTCTCTCTTTCTTTATCTCTGTATGTCTCTCTCTCTCTCTCTTCCTCCCTGACTCTCATTCTATCTTTCTATCTCTATCTCTCTTTTTCTGTTCTCATTCTCCCTGACTCTCTCTGTCTCTGTCCTCAACTTTCTCTCTCTGACTCTGTTTCTCTCCCTGACTTTCTCTCTGTCTCTGTTTCTCTCTCCCTAACAGTGTCTCTCTCTCTCTCTCTCTCCCTCTCTCTCTCTCGCTCTCTCTCTCTCTCTCTCTCTCTCTTCACTGGGGCTTGAACTCAAGACCTCACACTTGCTGGGCAGACACCCTACCACTTGAGCCATGCCTCCAGCCCCAAACACAGCTTGTCCATTGAGGAAGTGAGAAACAAACCATGAGGGTTTTCTGTCTGAGTGGGAAGAGCCTCCCACGAGCTTCACTTAGAAAAACTTCAAGGAAGCCATGGATTGACCCACCCCTGGCCCATTCTGCATGGCCAAGGGGACTGTCCTCTGTGGCCAGTGACTGCTAGCAGAGGCCGTCCAACGCAGCGTGGGAGGAGAGAGTGATCCTGACTGGACAAACACTGCAGGTGGGCAGCGGTGTGGCCGGGGTCTCAGCTCAGGTCATCCATCTGCAAAGCCCACACTCTCAGTCACTGAACAAGAGACTTCCAGATCACAGCACCAGGTCATCACCCTAGTAAGAGAGAGCACAGTCCATCCCCTCAGTTGCCACTGGAGAGAACAGTGTGACTAATCAATGCTCCCAGAGGGAAATGGATGAAAAGAACATGGTGACAGCCTCCGTCTACAGAGCTATGTGAATAGCTTCTAGATCCAACTGTGGTCAACACCAGGACATTCTAAGACAGATTGAGAAGAAACGGGGGTAGGTAAATCGCCACTGCAAACAGATGGCATCCACCTGAGAGAGCCATGGGACCTCACGGATGAAGCGGGGCTCTCCGGCTGGCAGGAGTGTGGCGCCTGTCAGCACAAAGAGTGCTGGAGTGGATGTCGGTGCACAGATGTGACCCTGGCCTTAAGAGCGCCACAGCGAGGGCCTGGGGAATGACGGCACAGATGAGTCAACTCTCAGCCGCCATCTGATTCAAGCTGGTGGCAGTTGAATTGAGAAGCAAAGGCTGTGGACTTACAAAAAAACCTACAGGGCAGGGAATGAATGGGGCGTGGGGGCGAGGGCGGCCACACAGGTGTCACCCAGAGAACTCATGCTCAATGGCTGTGCCCGAGTCCTCCCAGGCCCCAGAGGCTGAGTCAGAACACACAAAGGGAAACTGATGGCGCTCATTTATTTCCATGGGGGATGGGGGAGGATGTACAGCAAGCAGCCAGTGTATCTGAGTCACACTGAGCTGGCTCAGATCCCAGCTCTGCCACCAACTTAGATGATGTGAACTTGGGCTGTTTGCAAACCTTACCTGAGCCTGAATTTCCTCACCTCTGAAATGGAGGTCATTACACCTCACTCCAAAGGTGGTTTTGAGGATTGAAACTGATAGGAACATAAAAAAGCCGGGTGTGGTGGTGCCTACCTGTAATCCCAGTTACTCAGGAGGCAGAGGCCAGGAAGGTCATGAGTTTGAGGTCAGACTGGTCAAAATCAACAAGACCCTATCTCAAAAACAAAATTTTTTAAAGTGGGGTGGGGGCAAGGCTGGGGAGTAGCTCAAGTGATGGAGTACTTGTCCAGCAAAGCAAGGCTCTGGGTTTAATCGCCAGTACCAGAAACAAGGAAAAACTAAGGAAAATACCTGACAGGGTGGTAAAAACTGGGGGTCAGTACTGGTCACTACGCTGAGACCAGTGCACTCTACAGCTGAACCCTGCACACCTCAGCATCTCTGGGAGCACAGCCTTTGGGGCCCCTGCGGAGTGTCTTTGGGGAGACCAGGAAACAGAATTCCAGGCCCCTTGCCTGTTTTCCCTGAATAGTTCCACTGTAACTATTTCTTGCCTCAGACTCCTCTAGAGAAAATGCATGGCATGGAGTCTCTCTCTCCCCTCACCTTCCAGCCCATCCTCATTGTTTGCAGGGTCACTTAGCGTAATTAATGATAATCTACTAAAAAGTAATTCAAGTTCATTTGCTTGTGACTTTTCCACCCCAGGACTGAAGGACCACACGTTTAGCGTGGGCTGACAGCACGAGCCATTGAGCTAAGCTGTGGGTCGAAAGCCTAGGTCTGGCTTCACTTCCAGGTAGAGCAACCTTCAGCAAGTTACCAAGCAGTTCCCTGCCTCAATTTTCTCTTCTGTAAAATGGAGGTGGGCTCAGTGATAGCACTTGGCACATAACAGTGTCCAGAGGAAATGTGCAAACCAGTGGGAAAGGTACCAAGCACTGCCAACAGCTGCTGTCACCCTCCCATCATTGTCTTCATCACCACCACCACCATCACCATCACCAAACCATCACCACCATCGTCACCATCACCACCACCATCACCACCGTTACCACAACTGTCACCATCACCACCACCATCACCACTGTCACAACTGTCACCATCACCACCACCATCACCATCACCATTACCACCACCACCATCATCACCATCACCATCACCACCACCACCATCACCATCACCATCACCACCACCACCACCATCACCACCATCACCATCACCATCACCACCACCACCACCATCACCATCACCACCACCACCACCATCACCATCACCACCACCATCACCACCACCATCACCACCATCACCACCACCACCATCCTCAACACCATCGTCACCACATGCACAGAAAACTGCAACAATCCCCCTTGCTTCCAGGACAGAACAGAGCAACAGTTTCCCTGAGTTGGCGCAAGAGATCAGGAACGGGAGCCGGGATGCTGGGTTGGGAGTAGACAGGAAGGAAAGGACAGGATGACCTGTGGCCATCTGAGGCCCATTCTGCAAAGACTGAGTGGAAGAGACTGTTGTCTGCACCGCATCGTCCAGGCCGCCTTGCTGCCACCAATCGTGACCCTTCCCAATGCCAACCCACACCACATATTCTTGTGAGGTGACCGATGGTTAGAGAACAAGGGCCTGACACCAAACATACAGAAAGGGAGAAAGGGAGCCTTTTCCATGAGAAGGTCCTGATGGCAGTCCTAGTGCGCTTAGTTGTCAAAGAGGTGGAGGGGAGCGAGAACGCTCAGATCCAAGATGGGAGGACGAGGGGGAAATGATGGGAAAGTGGTGAGAGCCGAAAACTGTGCAAGCGGCCAAGAAGGAGAGAGGAGACTGATGTGACCAAGCCCAAGGAATGTACTTTGTAACATGGGCATCCTTGGGGATTGTCAGTGAACACGTGACCTTGACAAAGTCACTGGTTCAGACATCACCAAGAAGAAAATGATGACCCAAATGGGAGGGTTGCTCGTCTCCTACACACTCAATTCTCCCTCAGATTCCTCACCTTTGGGGGACGATCTGAGCCCTGATTCACTGAGGCTCAGTAACACCAGACCTAAGAACAAACGATGGGGTGGGAGGGGGCTGAGGGGGAGGCCGGCCAGCTATCAGGGGAGTGGACCATCTGGCTTGTTCTAGGGCTAATGGCCCTGTCACCGTCCAGAGGATGACCCACAGCGAGGGTAAAAGCCATAATGCACTAGCCAGTTCCCAAGAGTCCATCAGCTCACGAGGCGGATGCCTGTTTTCTTCTCCAGAAAGCCTGTGTGTCATCGGCGGCCACAGTTGTGAGCCACGAAGGCTCAGAGGGAGCCGGTTATGGGGCTACTTCCCACTTTCTGGTGTGCACAGGGTCAGTTTTCCCGTTGATTCAATTGGCAGGGAACTCACTGCATGACTGGCCCGAGCAGCTCCTCTGAGCAGCTGGCTCTCCTAAGCCAGCTCGTCCTGCTTCCCTCAGCCTCCCTTCTCCTCCTGAGGCTGCATTTAAGAGCAAAGCAGACTTGGCTCTCAAACAGCCGTCTGTGTCATCTAAATAAATGCATTTCACTGGGGAAACCATGGTACACATGATATTCCCGCGAGTCACAGAGCAGCTGTGTCGGCTCAGAAGCGCAAATCTGTTCCTCATCAGTAACAGCGCTCGAAGAAGAATGGAGCCAGCTCAAAATGAAGGAGGGGTGATCCCAAGAAAAGCAGGACATGGTCACTCCAGGCCCCTCCCCCCCCACACCCAGCATCCTGACCATCCACGCTGAGAAAAGTGAAGTCTCACCCGGGTCCATCTTGAGCTGATGGCCAGAGAACATTCTACAAAGCCAACCATTCCATCTCTCTTTGCTTTGACTCCTATTATGGTTTTTGAAGATTAAATGAAACCCAACCCCTTCCTTCCCACCCACCCATCCACGAGCACCACTGCCAAGGGCTCACCAGCAGACCAGATAATATTTACAAAGCAGTGTAAAAGCCGGGTGCTCTGGCCAGGCTCCAGTCCTAGGCGCTACCAGGCAAGCAGTCACCCAGACGCGTGTCTCTCCCTTTGGAACAGAAAGAAGAAAGGCAAACTCCAGATTTCTTTGGTTCGTTTGGTTTCTTGGTTGGGCGCTATTTTTGGTAGTATTGAGGTTTGAACTCAGGGCTTTGCACCTGCCAGACAGGTAGGTGCTCTACCACTTGAGCTACATCCCAGCTGCCATCTTCCTTTCTTGCCCACATCAGAGAGTTTTCAGGAGGCCTTTTGCTGTGTGGCCACGTTCAATGAATTCCAAGTTCAAATTCGGGAGGCGGTAAGCGGGGGGCGGGGGGGAGGGGGAGATCTTTGACTTTCTGCAAATGGCAATTTGGCTCTGCATCCCCTCACCTAATTAACGGAGGCCGCTCGCGCTGCGTGTGGAAGAAGCTTGCTGAGGGTTACCGTATTTTTCCCGCGGCGCTCCACAGAGGTGAGAATTTGAGAAGGAATCTTTAAATCACACTAATAGATTGCCTGTTTTCAAGGCCACCCCCAGGATCGAACCAACAGGGACAAGGTAGAATACTGTCTTCCAGTGCTTGGAGCTTTCAGTGAGCCCAGCCTGAGATGTCACCTTCAAATCGTAAAGCTTTTGCACCTCAACAAACAGCTTTCTCCGGGTCCTTCTGTCCACGGTCCAAGAGTGCCTCCAGCCACGGTGGCCTAAGGACAGTCCCTCAGACAGTAAGGTGCCCTCTGCGGTCCAAGTGTCCCCATCGCCCCGACTGCGAGTCCTCACACTTGCGCCAGCTGTCTTTGAGCCTCTCAGTGTATTAGTCCACAGGTCTCACGCTGAGAATGACATAGAATTGCACTGCCTCCTAATTAAAAATAAAAAACCCAAAATTAAATCCTTGCATCCTCTGGTAGCATCTTCCAAAAAGCAAAATTGCTTGCTCGGTTATCCAGACAGGACCTTTCCTATATGGAGAAAAGTGACGCACACAGTGCTAAGCTACTCGAGGTCGCATTTTTGCACGGGCAGGTACCGTAGAACATCTGTGTCGGTGTCGGTGTGATGAATTCAGCTGAGCCCTGCCTCCCGAGAAATGGCTTAGCTATGCTGCCAGTTCAGTAGGTGACATCGTTGTAACAAACTAGCACTCTTTTCCCCAACCGAAAAGGAACGCTGCATTCATTGCCAGTTGAAGAAGTGAGGGGCTATGGAAACCGCTGGGAAGGCTTCAACAACCACAATTTACTACGAAGAGATAAAAAGCAAACACCCCGGTCATTTTATCGTCACAGTTGTGTGCCGTTTACCCACCTTGTAAAGTAAACGGATCATGAAAAGCAAAGGGCAGCTCCCAAGGCACACGGGAAGGGTGCTGGAGTGACCACGCGTGGGCTGCGGACTTAATTGTAAATTGCTTTCCTCCAGGAAGAAGGGAAAGGCTACAATGAGCGGTGATTTGCACAGGACTGGAAACGCAGGGACTTTGGTTTCCAGAGGGTTCTGCAAAGGAGCCTGTGTGCCTCGGGGCTGGGGACTTGGGTGCCATTTTTATTTGTCTTTTCTCCTGGTGGCGTTTTGTCGTGTGCTAATCCCCGGAGCGGGTCTGAGACTTGACAACTATGCGAGGTGGCTGAGGATTTAACAAGAAGCTTTTCTCTCCTAACTCCAGGTGGCAAAGACAAAAGCTGGCCGGTGTCCTGGGGACCCCAGGGAGCCACTGTGCCAGCCCTGTGATAACTTTCCGGGCGCTGGCATCAAATCAAGCTCCCACCGACGCTGCCTTCCCCGGCCCGGCAGCACCCTGGCCTTTCCTTGCTGCCTTCCGAGCCTGACCCCGACCCCGACCCCGACCCCGACCCCAACCCCGGGAGCAGCTCGGGTTAAACAGAATGGACGCGAACTGCACCATGTTTTGCCTTCTTGTTGGAAACGAGCTCCGTCTCCCCGCACGGATGACGAGCCAGCGTCCGGCCACCGCTGCGGGTCAGCATGGCGTCGCCGGTCCCCTCCCTGGGCCTCCTGGAGCTGCTGCTCGGGATAATCAGTGGCGGGCGGTCTTTTGCAGCGTGCAAAGGCGACAGCACTCGGGTAGCTTTCTTTAGGGGCATGGCGTCTGCACCGTGGGTAAGAAGAGGCAGACGGGCACATGCAGCTGTCATCCTTCCTAGGACAACTGCAGAGAATCTGCACGACTGCTGGGCCCACCAGCAACGGGACACGGCCCCCCAGAGCGCCAAGACCGCGAAGCAGCGAGGCGAGGCGACCCTGGGCGACCGGCCAGCGGTGCAGCGTTCACAGCCACCGCAGGCACCTGTGGGGCGTGGCGGTGCCCACCTGTCATCCCAGCTACGTCAGAGGCACGTTGGGAGGATCGCGGTCCAAGGCCAGCCTGGGGGCAAAAATGCAAGACCCTCCCTGAAAAATAACTAAAGCAAACAGGGCTTGGTTGTGCCTCAAGTGGCAGAGCGCCTGCCTGGCAAGCATAAGGCCCTGAGTTCAAATCCGCTGGGTTTGACGATTGACCAGAGACAGCAGCCCGCCTTGCAGCTTACGCACACACGTCCCTTCCTCCAGTCCCACCCAGAGACCCCAGCAGTATCTGCAGCCTTTACCTCTCACAACGCAGCTGGACACTTCGTTTAGTAATTTAATTCTTTTGGTGGCAGTAGGGACTGAATTCGGGGCCTCAGTGCTTGCCAGACAGGTGCTCAGCCATGCCCCCAAGTCCTCCTGCTTTTACAGCAGGCCTTGTCGGGGTCTGGGGTCCAAGGACACCGCAGGTGAGGGAAGCCACTGAGGCCCAGCGTCTGAAGTCACCCAGGCTCACAGTTCCGGGCCACCGTGAGTCTGAGCCACCGTGGAGGAGGTGACAGGACGGTCACAAAGTGGCTGCCGTGCACATCAGTGCCGCTCTCCGCAGCTGGACCTTGAGTCCTGGTCTTTATCTCAGTGCGGTGGACGCTTGCCTGGACTCCTTTGTCCCTAATGCCGCCCGACTTCCGCAGGAGGATCACAGTCCCTGGCAGAACTGAGAGACCTTTTCAAAAACCAAACCAGTTCGCAGACATGGACAGAGAGACCAAGGCCCTGAGTTCAAACCCCACCACTGCACTCAAAAACCCCTAACCAGGCGTGACTCAGACGCAGTCAATCCTCACGCCACGAGGCTTACGGCTGAGGACCCTTCCAAAGCAACGCTTGGTGTAGGATCCAGCGTTCCAGAAAGTTCCTCCCAATGACAGTCCCAGCAGTGACACCACTCTGTGACCTTCAGACAAGGTGCCTCACAGCCGCTGGCTGAGTTCGTTCTCTCGGCATCAGGAGGCCGGGGCACCCGGCCGCAATTCCCAGCTGCGGCCGCTCCCCACCTGAGGACACGGCCCAGGCCGCTTCACGTCCACAGGGACACAGGGCTCCTGGGAGAAGACTCGGCGCTCCCGTGTCCCCACACCCCGCCCTCTGCCTCCGTCCACCTGGCCGTCCCTGGGCGGCGTCCTTTCTACTTTGTCACAGGGACAAAGCGCAGTTCCGAGTTCCGGGCATCCTTGCAGGAGGCAGAACACAGGCTTTCCTTGTGGCATCCCGGTGACATTTTTATGAAGTGAGGTCCCTCCTTTCGACCCTGTGGGCAGTGCACACAGTCGGTCTCCGTCCTTTGAGGTCTTGTGACAAGTTCCCTGCAGCACTTCTGCGTCCCGTGTGTGGACGGGGAGCTGGGCGGGTTTTGGGTGGTTGGGAGGAACGTGTATCAAACCTCTTTTTATGCAGTACTGGGATTTGAACCCAGAACTTGCTAGGCAAGCACACTTGAGCCACTCTCCCAGTCCTTTGCTTTGTATTTTGCTTCTGGGACGGGGTCTGGCCACCTGTGCCTAGGGTGATTGTCCTGCCTCCCCTGAAGTAGCTGGGATTACAGGGGTGTGCCCAGATCCAATACATGTTCTGTGATGGACTCCTCGAGTCCATTTGAGCACTCTACTTTTCTGTGAGATGTTTTCTGTCGTCCAAGTTTTTTAATTTGGCCGTTTAAAGTTACTCATTTCATTCTGGTTTTTAAAAGTCTTAAGTGAATCTGTGTTTATACCCCCACATCTATGCCTCTTTCCATCCCCCCCTTTAAAAATCAATCTTACTAGAGGCTTTTTAAAGTTCTTTCTCCTTTATCTTGGCATTTCTATTTAACTAGCTTCTATTTAACTAGTACTCATAAGTACCATTTAAAAAGTTTAAGTTCTGGGCTGGGCATGGTAGTGCACACCTGTAATCCCAGCCACTCAGGAGTCAGAGACAGAAGGGTCACAGTCCAGGGCCAGTCCAGGTAAGAACACAAGACCCTGTCCGAGAAACAAGCTAACAGCAGACGTGCTGAAGGCATGGCCCACAGGACAGAGCACTTGCCTAGCAAGCGCGAAGCCCTGAGTTCAATCCCAGTGCCAGAAAAAAAAACTGACTTTTCTCTGGGGTCAGCTGCAAGAGGGCGGGGGCTTCCCGAGAGCAAAGTCCTCTTGGATGTCCTTTTCCTCACCATCTGCACAGATGTCTGTCCCCAGAAAGGCTAACACCTTCCAACCTCACTGAGTGCTCATTTATAAATGGACCCTGTTCCGTCACTGCTGGTGGCTTCCCTGAAGGGACGGGAGTCACAACAGGAAAGATGGCTTCCAGATGCAGACTGCATGGAGTGGCACAGCCGTCCCCAAAAGCTTCAGCAGTGGCCGCCATGGTCTTGCCGTGGTCCCGGCTGCTTTTCGGGAGGATTTTGAAGACGGGCCATTCAGGAAGGAGGCCGGACCTCCGAGGCCCCTCTTTCGGGAGACGTTTAAGGAGTTACCCCCTGCCAGCACTGGTGTGCCCCCATTTGGTCATTTATAAAAAAGAAGGGGCTCTCAGGAAAACATGCCTGGCCTGAGCCATTTGAAGGACACAGGGGTCACTTGAATGTCACCCAGGTAAAAGGGACAGCCATAGAGGCTTAGTCAGGGTTTGTCTGTCCCCAAATCCTCTCTGTGGTCACATATGACAACCCTGCACTAATGGTCTGGTCTCGTGCTGGACAACTCCATGTCCCAAGCAGGGCCACAGAGAGCCCCTTTCAGACTGGACAACGGCACAGATACTGTGGTGACAGACACTCTGCCCATTGGTGACCTGGCTACCATGCACGCCATTGCCTTGGGCGTAGCAGGACCACACAGCTCACTGTGGCACAATTGGGGAAGAGCCACCAAAAGAGGAAGAAAAGGAGTTTCCAAGATGTCAAAGCAGGGTTGGGCATAGTGACTCACTCCTTTAATCCCAGCTACTCAGGAGGCAGAGATGGGGAGAATCGCAGTCTGAGGACAGACTGGGCAAATGTTAGTGAGACCCTATCTCAATAAGCAAGCTGGGTGTGGTGGGGCACACCTGTACTCCCAGGTACTTGGGAAGCATTTGTAGGAAACTGAGGCTGGCTGAGCAAAAAGTAGGAGATCCTAACTGGAAAATAACAAAAATAAATAAATAAATAAAACAAGAGCTGGAGGTGTGGTTCAAGGAGTGGAGTCCTCACAGAGCAAGGCCCTGAGTTCAAACCCTAATGTCATAAAAAAATTTTTTTTTAATGAGTTAGCAAGGATTTTAAAGCCTGTTTTCTTTGGCTCTCCGAGAATTTTTTTTTTTTTTTGCCTCTCCCTTCACCATGACATCAATACAAACAGTGAAAAAGTCTCTTCCCAAATATTAGCTCAGAGGCAGACGGGACAGTTTGCCCAAGGACAAAACAAACCCAAAATGAGAAGGGCAAATTGTACTTTGCGGCATCAAAGTCAGTTTTCCAGCAAGGGCAGAGCCTCCGCCTCCCTCCGCTCCACCGTGGGGTCTTGCTTTTCGGAGCTGTCACCGCTGTGGTGACATCGCGGGGGACTTTAGTAAAGAGCAATGGCACAGAAAACAATCGGGGACTGCATGACCTTCGCCTCGGCCAAGCGTCGCCCCGGCCCTGAGCTCTGTTCTTAGGCGTTAATCAGTTTTTCCTTCTTTGTTGTTTTGCTTCCACAAAATGAGACTTTTTTGGACCAAATCAAAGCCAGCTTTCGGCATGTGACATCTTGTGGGGCTTTTTCATTTCTTTCGAGGCTCAGATCCTAGCCAGAGTTCCAGTTCAGAGCCTGCGTGGGACGAGGCGAGTCCCCAAAACAGCACCTGAACTTGGCCACCCTCGACCAGAAAAGACTTCCTCCCGCGGACAATGTGGGGACACCTCGCCGACTTAAAAAAGAAAGGGGGGACGGTCCCCAAGTCACACACCTCGTCCCCAGCAGGACTGAGCCTCCGAGGTGTCACCACCCATCTCCCGGCAGAGTCCCCCGAGCCTGTGATGAAGGCCAGACGTGCAAGGCACAGTTGTTTCCCTGCTCGTGGGGTCTCTGCGATGTCACCCTCCCTGTCATCCGGCTGCAGGATCAGCAGCAGGGTGGCTCCTGCCTCGCTATAAAACTGAGCCCTGTTCATTTAAATTGTCCCTGTGAGGTGGGACTCTCTCTCTCTCTGTCTCTCTCTCTGTCTCTCTCTCTGTCTCTCTCTCTCTCTCTCTCTCTCTCTCTCTCTCTCTCTCTCTCTCTCTCTCTCTCTCTCTCCTGAATCCTCCAGGGAGCGAGCGTTTCCTAGGCTGTGTGGCTTGGGGCAAAGCGCTTCCCCTCTCTGGGCCGCTTCTCCACCAGCACGAAGGAGCAGACAAGGGCCACACCGCGGGGCTGCGGCGAGGTGTCGGGACACACAGCGCACGCCACGTACCACACGCGAGTTGTCGTCTGTGTCCTTGGTCCTTTGCCCGTCATCCTAAGCCACGAGCCTCCTCTGCCCCCAGCACCCGCCCTGCCCTTCCTGGATGGAGGACAGGGTCACTGTGAAGCGGGGTCACGCCCTGGGGATGGAAAGGACGTGGGGACAGAGCGGGTTGACAGAGGTCTGCCGTGCCCGGGACGCGCTGGGTCTGTCCCCACACGGCACGGCCCGTGAAATACTCAGGCCAGAGCCCCGGGCCTGGCGCTGGCTCCAGGTCATAGAACAATCGTGTTGGAAAAGCGGCTTTTCCAAGAGCCAAAAGGTCCCCTGCCAGGGCCTGACGCCCCGAGCCAGGACTCTCTGGGTGGAATCCCGTCCTTCCTCCTTCCCTTGCCTTGGCCTCAGCTGAACCCGGGACACCTGGGCCTCTTTATGGGAGACTCAGCCTCCAACACCAGCAGCACAGCCAACAGCAAGTCCAGCCCCAAATGCCAGAGCGTGTGTCCTGACCGCTCCCGTCCCACGAGGATGGACAGGCGCCCAACACCTGCCTGTCACTCCTCTACCCTGGACCCCAGGCCATCTGGCGCTGTCCACCCAGGTCCCCTCCTCCTACTCTGAGTCTTCACTGTGGTGCCCTGTGTCCCCCCCACCGGGCCCCGCAGCCTCCCCAGATGGAGAAGCGTGGTGGCCCTGACGCCTGCCCTGTCCCTCCACCAAGGCGGTAAATGTGGAGGCTGGTGCTCCCATCCCAGGCGCACTGCGCGGGGGCAGAAATGGACTGAAGATGGGGTCTCTAGCAGGAGATGGGGTCGGCTCAGGGATGGTCCCCTTTTCAGGCTCCCATACACCCTGAATAGAGCTCATGTCACCATGACTTGCCTCCTGGTCCATCTTCCCCTGCCCTGCTGGTCTCCAGAGTCCCCTCGGCTCATCCTCCACAAGTGACTGTCCCTGTGGGGTCATTTGCAGAGTGGCTGAAACAGACAGGACTATATTCTTCTCCAAACAAGTGCTTCTGCACTCACGGAGGGCGGGGTACAGACTGGTGACCGAGCCACCTGCGCGTGACCTTCTAGGAGGAGCGTGTTCCCAGTGTCCTGCCCAACTCGGGGGTCCCCGGCTGGGCCTGGTCTGGAAGGTTTCCCCAGGAAGGATGCGTGGGAGCGATTGCTGTGAAGTGCTTTGGTTTTTATTTTAGTTATGTATTTTTATGTATTTATTTTTATGCAGCTCAGGCTGCCTTGGAAACTCTCAATCCTCCTGCCGCAGCCTCTCGAGTGCTGGGATTACAGGCGTGCACCACCACACCTGGCTTTTTGACGTTCTTTACTGCAAAGAAATTCACGTAATTTGAAAGTTACCATTTTAAAGCAAACAACTCAGTGACACTGTGCAGCCACCACCACCTCTGCCTGGTTGCAAAGCCCTTCAATCACCCCCAAAAGAGGCCCTGTACCCCTTAAGCAGTCGATCCTCCTCATTGTCCCCATCCCCTCGTTCATGGAAAACACCAAACCAGAGCGTCGTCCGTGCTTGCTGAGGGGGATGAGGTCATCCCCTCTGTTCCTCCGTGGACTGGCCGTTCCGGGCGTTCTTTGGACGGCGTTAAACGACACGTGGGCTTTGTGTCTGGCTTCTTTCTCAGCGCTATTTTGAGGTCCCTCCGTGGGCAGCAGGTCTGGGGCCCTCACTGCTCCTAATGAATGAACAGTGCCCTGTGGCACCCGTCCACTGGAACACTTTGGGGGCGGCCATTAATGATGTGAGGGGATCTCAGCCACCCTGGATCCGAGTCCCCCTGACAAAGGCATGCAGTACACGGTGGGGGTCCTGACCGCCAGGAAAGAGTGACGATGCTCTTTAGAGGGAGGGACACTTGGGGACATGCCCGAAATCGTCCTTGCCTACTCCTCTGTCCTCCTGTGACCCTGTGAACACCGACTGTTGGTGACAGGTCCTTCTGCAACCCTCGGAGCCGCTGGAGGCAACAGGAGCCACTGTGACCGGCTGGTCCCATCCAGGTCTGCCCCGAGCACAGCTCAGCCCCGGTGTCATCTGGTGTCGTTTTTATTAGTAACCAGGCAGGATTCGTGGCCAATGGGCTCTTTATTCCTGCCACAGGCTAAGTCGGCAGACGCGTGGGTCATTCGTCAGTAATTAAAAGTCCCGTGGCTGCAGAGGAGGTGAGCCTGGGCTCTCTCCCGCCATGGCTGTCACCTCCTCCGTGGCCTCCAGGATTCTCAGTTCAGCCCCCGGAAGGTGCTGCTCCCGGCAGAGGTCAGGCCCTTTGGGTGTCTCCTGGGGTTCGGTATGAGGAAGTGACCCCGTGAAGCTGGGGTTGGCCCGTGAAGGGGCTCAGTACTCTGGACGCTGCCATGGAGGTAGGGCGCAGCCCTTTCCGGTTTTCTGCTGCGGTGCTGGGGGTTCTGTGGGCGTCCCCAGAGCAGGACAGAAGCCCCCCAGGAAAGGACCCTGGAAGGAAATGGCCAGCAGTGGCTTATTGCAAGTGCAGGAAACCAGCAATGTCACCAGGAGGCCATCGGATCACAGATTTTATTTCAGAGCGAGGTGTCATAGTGTGCCTGGGAACTCTGGTTTTGAGCAAAGAAATAGAAAAAGACCCAAGTCTGGACACAGTTCTGGGTGGCCTCGGGTGAGCCTCATCTATGAAGTGAGGATTGAACCCATCTCAAGAGGAGCGAACAGGAAACCCACGAGAGGCACAGCATCCTCTGTCCCCACAGGGCAGGTGTTCACAGGGTCACAGCAAGGATGGTTTCTGGCATCCCAAAGCATCCCCACTCTTTCTGAGCAGTCCACACATTTCTCAAGGGGGCACCCGGGATCCAACCACATCCTTACCTGCACCCCAGAATTCTGCCGTGGATGAGCGGCTAACAAAACCATACAGTCGCTCAACACACACAGGGAAAGGACTCCACAAACCACGGCAGTGAATATAATTCGTGTCTCCTTAACGCCCACCACCTGTGACCTGGAGGACCCCTCCTCTCCCCTCACCTGGCCCACCTGTTCCAATCCCAGGTTTTACAGACGGGCTGTTTTTCTGAGGGGCGCCCTCTCTGCAGGATGGACTTTGGAGGATTGGAAAGTCTAGTCAGGCGTTTCAAGGTCAATGTCAGCAAAATGAAAGCCGTCAGTGCGTCAGGCTGTCAGGTTAAGGCAGGGCGAGAGGGTGTCTCCAGGCCGTGGATGCTGGAAGGCGCAAAAGTCTAATGATTTAGGATGGGACAGCGCTCAGGGATGGATCAAAACTGTCACAGAGGCTCCAGCAACAGCAAAACCCCTCCCGGTGACATCAACGCCCGGCGGCTGGAGACAACCGGAGCCGTGTGGTAACCTGGCACCGTCTTCTACCCCAGAAGAAGACAGCACTGGAGTGGGTGACGAAGTCCATGGTGCCATCGCAGGCTTCCCGTCTGTTCCGTCCCCTTCCTCTGCGTGTCCCTGCCGTGAGACGCCCCCAGTGACTTCAGAGGCTGCGTTGATTCGCGTTTGAATCGGATGCGCAGCAGCACGGCGCAGTTTTGTGCGCGCTCCTGGGAAGTCACTGTTTAATGAGCCTTTGTCCCAGGAAGAAATGCCATTTCCCGACCAAAAGGACAACAAGGACAGCATCACGGGACCGTGCAGACTAGTTTTTAAGAGTTGGCAGGCACAGCCGTCCATCTATTCCCTCAAAAGTCACCTGCGTCCGAGCAGTCAGTGAGAGGCCACCATCCCAGCGAGCCGAGGCTGGATGAGGAATGGCACTGGTGACAGATTTTTGTCCGCTGGTTCTCATGCATCTTTCTGTGGCTCCGGATTGAATCTGTTCCGGGAGGACAGTTCAAATTGAGTAATTTAAATACCCATAGTGCCTAGGTGATGAATCACGGTGCCCCTTTGGGGACCAGGCTGTCACTTGGAGCATCCATTGTAGGAGTCTGGGCTCCTCGGGCTCAGGGGCAGAATTCTGCAGGTCCCCGGTCCCTTGCCGGTGTGGCTCCATCTGCCTGCATCATCTCACAGGTAGACACTCGTGAGGAAAAGCAGGGTCGTCATCCTGGTCATTGGTCACCTGCACTTAGCACCATCGGTGACACCCATCCTTGTCCCTCACAGCGCTGTGGGCCTGGCCCTGGCTTGGGTCGGCTGGGCGGTCCTTCTGCCCATGTGGCAGGTACACTGATCTGGAGAGTCCCAGAGGTGTCCCTCCCGGACCGGGCTCAGGCGGCGCAGCGGCCAAGTGAGCGCTTGAACGCGAGACGTGGCCTCTGAAGCGTGGCGGTCAGGCGTCTCTCGTGGAAGATCAGGCTGCTGGGGACAGTGTCCCACGAGGCTCAGAGAGAAGATGCGAGGTCAGTCGAGACTTCCCCACACGTCACTTTCTGAAGCACTCGCCAGCCAGCCCAGAGTAGAGGGAGGGAAAGCGGCCCTCATCCCTGCACTAAAGGATTGCTAAAAAATGTGCAGTCATCAACCACCTCAGCTATCCAGAGTGCGTGCGTGGTGGTGCGGTGGTGGCTGTGTGAGAACCCAGTGCTAGCCCTGTTGGAGGCCCACTGTTAACCTGCAGAGAGCCGTGTCCCTGCTCCGCTAAACCAAAAGAAAGTTAAGAGAGTTGCTAGACTTTCTTCAAAATAAAGTTGACTTATCCTTGATCCTCATTCTCCATTTCCAACCATACCTCAACATTATCCTTTCTGCTTTCTAAATACTGGGTGGTTCCACTTCTCTACATGGCTACAATTTGTACCTTCACCTCCACCACCTCCACCATCACCACCTCCACCATCACCTCCACCATCACCATCACCATCATCACCATCTTCACCACCTCCACCTCCACCATCTCCACCTCCTCCTCCACCTCCACCTCCACCTCCACCTCCACCTCCTCCACCATCACCATCTCCACCACCTCCATCACCTCCACCATCACCATCTCCACCTCCACCATCACCTCCACCATCACCTCCACCATCATCACCATCTTCACCACCTCCACCATCACCATCACCATCTCCACCTCCACCATCACCACCTCCACCATCACCTCCACCATCACCACCACCATCACCATCTCCACCACCTCCACCTCCACCATCTCCACCTCCTCCTCCTCCACCTCCTTCATCTCCTCCTCCTCCTCCATCTCCTTCTCCTCCATCTCCTCGTCCTCCATCTCCTCCTCCTCCATCTCCTCCTCCTCCATCTCCATCTCCTCCTCCATCTCCTCCATCTCCTCCATCTCCTCCTCCTCCTCCTCCATCTCCTCCTCCTCCATCTCCTCCATCTCCTCCTCCTCCTCCTCCTCCTCCTCCATCTCCTCCATCTCCTCCTCCTCCTCCATCTCCTCCATCTCCTCCTCCTCCATCTCCTCCTCCTCCATCTCCTCCTCCTCCTCCTCCATCTCCTCCTCCATCTCCTCCTCCATCTCCTCCTCCTCTTCCATCTCCTCCTCCTCCTCCTCCATCTCCTCCTCCTCCATCTACTCCATCTCCTCCTCCTCTTCCATCTCCTCCTCCTCCATCTCCTCCTCCATCTCCTCCTCCTCCATCTCCTCCTCCATCTCCTCCTCCTCCATCTCCTCCTCCATCTCCTCCTCCTCCATCTCCTCCTCCTCTTCCATCTCCTCCTCCTCCATCTCCTCCTCCATCTCCTCCTCCATCTCCTCCTCCTCCATCTCCTCCTCCATCTCCTCCTCCTCCATCTCCTCCTCCATCTCCTCCTCCTCCATCTCCTCCATCTCCTCCTCCTCCTCCATCTCCTCCTCCTCCATCTCCTCCTCCATCTCCTCCTCCTCCATCTCCTCCTCCATCTCCTCCTCCTCCATCTCCTCCTCCATCTCCTCCTCCTCCATCTCCTCCTCCATCTCCTCCTCCTCCTCCATCTCCTCCTTCATCTCCACCTCCTCCACCTCCTCCTCCTCCTCCACCTCCTCCTCCTCCTCCTCCTCTTCCTCCTCCATCTCCTCCATCTCCTCCTCCTCCATCTCCTCCTCCATCTCCTCCTCCTCCTCCATCTCCTCCTCCATCTCCTCCATCTCCTCCTCCTCTTCCATCTCCTCCTCCTCCTCCTCCATCTCCTCCTCCATCTCCTCCTCCTCCATCTCCTCCATCTCCTCCTACTCTTCCATCTCCTCCTCCTCCATCTCCTCCTCCATCTCCTCCTCCTCCATCTCCTCCTCCTCCTCCTCTTCCTCCTCCATCTCCTCCTCCTCCTCCATCTCCTCCTCCATCTCCTCCTCCTCCTCCATCTCCTCCTTCTCCATCTCCTCCTCCTCCTCCTCCATCTCCTCCTCCATCTCCTCCTCCCCCATCTCCTCCTCCTCCATCTCCTCCTCCTCCATCTCCTCCTCCTCCATCTCCTCCTCCATCTCCTCCTCCATCTCCTCCTCCTCCATCTCCTCCACCACCTCCTCACTGTCCAAGCTCCTCCCGTGTCACCTCCTGACTGTCCAGTTGTGCCACCTTGGTCCTCCCAGCCCAGCTGCTCCACTGTAGACCGTGTGACACTTCTGATCACGTCCTCACATCTACCCCTAACTCTCCAGTGGCTTCCCGATGCTCTTACAACGAAAGCCACAGCCCATCCTGGCGCGAGCCTCCCTGGCTTCATCTCACATCCTTGCCTGTCTGGGTTCCATCGAGATCCTGTCAGGTTTTTGCTTCTCCCTGACCCTCAGGCTGAGCCCAGCCAAATGGCCTTTCTTCCTCTTTGAACAGGGGACTCCTTTCCTCAGCAGCCAAACGCTCCCAGGTTTAGGATCTGAGAGTGACCTTATTTTGTGTGTCACGTGTACACCTTGTTTGCTTGTGTGGTTACTGGCTGTCCTAAGCACAGCCCCACAGGGGAGAATGTTACCAACTGTGGTCCCAGAGCCCAGAGTGGCATTTTTATGTGTGCTGCTGGGATTTGAACTCAGGGCTTTGGTTTGCGAGGCAGGGCTCTCCTATTTGATCCATGACTCCAGCTCTTTTTGATCTGGTCCATTTGAAAATCTCACTTTTTTCCTCACCAGCCTGGACCATTTTAAGCTTCCCACCATAGCTGGTGACAGGTGCGTGTCACCACTCTCAGCTTCTCTCCATTGAGTTGAGATCTTGAAAACTTTTCTTTCATGCCCAGGCTGGCCTTGAATCTCCATCCTCCCAATTTCAGCCTCGCACATAGCGAGGATTCCAGGCCTGAGCCACCGGAGCCTGGCTTGTGAGGTGACTTGAGGGCTCACCACGGGGACTAAGAGGTGATGTTGGAAAACGCAGCTCAGAGGAGGAACAGTCGCGGTCTCTCTCCCGTGCCGCCTCGTTGGGAGACTTTTCCATGCAACTACTCAGCCTGCGGAACCGGGGAGCACGTCTGTGAAACTGTGTCGCACTGTGCAATGCAGTGTTTCAGAAAGGATATTTTTGTCACCTAAACACGAAGATCTGAGTGAATGTTTTCCTAGCTCCTGCGTACTTGCTGATTACAGAAATTAGTCACCAATCCATTCGTAGCTGTATTTTTAAAATGTTTCCTTCTTCAAATGTAAAGAATCCTGGCACCAGAGGCTCACGCCCAACTACTCAGGAGGCCGAGATCAGGAGGACTGCGGTTCAAAGCCAGCCCGGGCAAAATAGTTTGTGAGATCGTATCTGAAAAAAACCAACACAAAAAACGGCTGGTGGAGGGGCTCAGACCTTGAGTTCAAACCCCAGTATCGCAAATAAAGTTTTTTATAACGAAATAAACCATAAGCGGCAATGAAGTGAGTTTTGGTCTCTACTCTTGTTCTGCTGTTTTACTGCCCTCCCTGGAAGCAGCCACCATCATAAATGTGATGTCATTCATTAAATTCTTGGTTTTATATTTTTCTTTTTTTGGGGGGGTGGGACTGGGATTTGAACTCAGGGCTTCCTGTTTGCAAAGCAGGTGCTCTGTCTTTTGAGCCACACCTCCAGTCCATTTTGCTCTGGTTATTTTGGAGATGGGGTCTTGAGCACTATTTCTCAGGCTGACCTCAAACTGCAATCCTCCTGTTTTCAGCCTCCTAAGTAGCTGGGATTACAGGAGTGAGCCACTGGTGCCCAGTTGGTTTTATACTTTTCTACATACATGTGCAACCATGAGTAATGTCTGACAGTGTTTACTGTATTCTAAGAAATGTTACAAATGCATTGCATTTCCCGTTATTCTGAAACATTTGCCTTTTGAGATTGATCCACTTTCGACATTACCACATACAGGTATTTCTTCTCCCAAGTGGTTGCACCAATTTACTGTCGACCAGCACTGCCTGATGGTTTCACCTTCATAAACTGATAGTCGTCAGACTTTTTAAAACACTTGTGTGTGTGTGTGTGACACTGGTGTTTGAACTCAGGACCTTGTGCTTGCTAGGCAGGCGCTCTACCACTTGAGCCGTGGCCCCAGTCCTTTTGCTGTTAGTTTGTTTTTCAAATAGGGTCTCGTGCTTTAGCCCAGGCTGGCCACAAGTTCACAATCCTCCCGGCCTCTGCTTCCTGAGTAGCTGGGATTACAGGCGTGAGCCGCCGTGCCTGGTCTCTGTAAACGTTTTATTTTTAACAGCACGACTGTTGTGAAATGTCTAATCGTAACTTCTAATCTTTTAATTTTCACTTCTCACATTACTCGGGCCATTTCTGAGCATTAACTGGTGTCATGGTTTTCTGCCTGGAGTCTGGATTTCTTCACTCACTTTTCCATTGGGGTGTCTTTTTCCCGCTAGCTTGTGGGGTATCTTTCTGTACTCAGAGCACCAATTTTTTGCTTATTCCATGTGTTGAAATGTCCTCTCTTCTTCCCTCCTTTCTCCTCTCCTGGTGTCTTGTCTGCTACTCCTGTCGTGGGTCTTCTCTTAGTGCGTGGCTTCATTTCATCCTATTTCCAGTGTCTCCTCACGCAGAGGCTTACTTTTTTGGCGGCACTGGGATTTGAACTCAAGACCTCGCATTGTCTAGGCAGGTGCCACCACTTGAGCCACTCCGAGGCCTGTCCGACAGCCCCAGGTCCGGCCCTGTCACCAGATCCAAGCAGCAGCCAGCAGGGACATGCAGCTCAGCCCGGGCGCTGCGGCCATGGCACGGCAGCCTCCGGCCAGCGCCCATCCCTGGACTGAACACCCGCGCTCGCGGCTTCGCCTGGGTCCCCATCTGGAATCGGCGTCCTCCAGCAGGGAGGCCTCGGCCAGCACGGGGCGAGGACGATCGGGTGACACTCGGCACACCAGACTCCTCCACCAAGATCTACTTATTTGGCTTTTGTTATGGAAACGCTGCAATCATGGCCAACCTGGAGAGGTGACGGGGACAAAAAAAAAGTGCTTTGGGGGACGGACAAAATTGCTGTTTTCATCCACACGCATTTTAGCTGGTCGCCTGGACAGAGTGACCAGGACAGACGGGCAACAGCACCGCATGGCTCCAGGGATTACGTGCAGACCCGTCCGTGCTTTAAACAAAACTGCCTCCGAGAAGGAATGTCGCAGCCCTCGCTGCCTCTGTGACTTGCCCAGGATCCACGACGTTCAGAGATGGCGCCTGGGAGGTGTGATTTTACCCAAGGTCCTGTGACCGGAAATCCTCAGGTGCGCGTAAGGAATCTTCCACAGGAGTGCTAGCACCATTTTTCACACTGATGCAGTCATCAAACTAACGCCTGACTGAGCTCATGAGGACAGAGCCCGGGTGCCAGGGCAGCCCCGGCTCTGTCCCGGAAGAAGAGGGCTCTGGCAACTCAAGAGGTAGAGCAAGCCCAGGCCCCAAGTTCAAGTCCCAGTGCTGCCAAAAAAGTTTTAAAAAGGTTACCCACAAAAATGTCACCATTCCTTCATGTGATACCTTCCTCCTGCCACCCTCCGGATGTCTTGCAAGACTTGCCTGCCCTTGACAAACCACATGGTCCTTTGGGAGTTGGATCCTCTGTAAGGAGAACTACGCGCCCAGGACTCAGGCCAGTCCGGGGAGAATTTTCCACCCAGGAATAGAGAGCAGGACGATGGGGGTGCCAGAGGCGGCGGGGACGAGCACGAAGGGATGTGCAGCTGAGCTGGTGCCAAGTCAAACCCTGCCGGTGTCTCTGTGTGACACGAGCCCTGAGTCACCAAAATTAGCACTGGTCACTCTGGAAGCTGGTGGTGTGGGTGGCTCACGCTACGAGGGAGGCTGTGATTGGGAGGATCACAGTTCAAAGCCAGTCTGAGCACCGGAGTTCATGAGACCCCATCTCAACTAACAGCTGGGCGCAGTGGTGCCCACCTGTCATCCCAGCTATGCAGGAGGCTGAGATTGGGAGGCTCTCAGGCAGCCTGAGCAAAAAAGTTTTCAAGACCCCATCTCAACAGGAAAGGTTGGGTATGGAAGCACATGCCTGTCATCCCAGCATCAGTGGGAAGCAGAAAACAGGAGACTGCATTTCAGGACTGCATTTCGGGGGGGAGCAAAATCCCATCTCCAAAACAAATAACCACAGCAAGGCAGGCTGGTGGACTGGCTCAGGTGGCAGAGCGCCTGCCCAAGTAACCAGCAGTGAGGACAGACACACGGACGATTGTCCCCAGAGGCTCCAGAAGGTCCATCTCGGCCGAGGCCTCCAGAGCAGTGAGAGGACAGATTCTGCATTTTTGTTTCCGCTTTTTTTTTGTTGTTGTTGTCCAGCTTCTGGTAATTTATTATGGCAACCCAAGACAGATGTCAAACCTGAGGTGACACAGATGCTGAAATCAAGTGACAAAGGGTGAGGGTGGGGCTCAGTGTCCGAGCACTTGCCTGACATCGCACAAGACCCCAGGTTTGATCCCCCAACACTGAAAACCAGATGAACTGACAAAGGTATTAAAGTGACTATCAGACAGAAAAAATGCCATACAGGAGTTAGAAGTGATAACAAAAAAAGACAAAAAATGACCCTTGTAAAAATGATTTGATGAGAATTGTGGAACAGGAAGTATTTTTAAATGAGTCAGCTAAAGGTTTTGAGGTTTGGCTTTGGTTTTGTACTTACCATTCCTAAAACCTTTAGCAGAACAGAGAAGACAGAAGGAAGCATCGAACCTGAGGACAGAACAACAGAAATCAGTCAGAATAACCACGAAATATTCTTTAAAAATCGCAGAGTTTAAGGAATCCGTGTAGCGAAAGACCTGATGTCCCCATCTGAGAGGGCAGGACATGGGGGGACAAAGAGGATGGAAGGGGGAGGGCGAAAGTCTCCAAATTTAGCAAAAAAAAAAAAAAAAGTCTACGGAACCAATCAGACTCCAAACAGGGCAATGTCACCTCAAAAGGAAACAGAAAAAATGACCGTGAAGACAGAGAGAGACAGTGACAATGTTTTCTTAAATTGCTAAATTATCCAGGCTGCTCGTGAACTCCTGAGTAGCTGGGACTACAGGCGGGCGCTCCCACAGCCGGGTGCGGTCGAGTGGCAGAAGCGGAGCCATCGCCAGCACCATGGTAAAAGGGGGTCCTCTGAGCCGCGTGGACACGACGGAAAGGACTCTTGAAATTTCAGGCAGGAAGCGAGAACGACGGACACTTCTGCCCTGGAGTTCAATGCTGGCTCACAGCACTGCCGTCAGTGGGAATTGAGTTTACAACACAGCGTCCGCAGCCAAATAACAGCTCCAGCATTCAACAGCGCCACCAGGGCTGGCGGGGGCTCAGGTGGGACAGCGCCTGCCCAGCAAGCACCAAGTCATGAGTTCAAACCCCAGTACCGCCCAAAAAATAAAAGTGGATTAAGAATAGAAAGGGTCAAATAAGCACAGAAAAGCAACAAAAGGAAACCAGGACCTTGGAAGTCTGTCCCGCCTCACAACAAGAAAAAAAAAGCTGACCAAGGCGGGCGCCGGTGTTCACGCCTGTAATCCCAGCTACTCAGGAGGCAGAGATCAGGAGGATCGTGGTTCAGGGCAGCCTGGAAAAACAGTTTGTGAGACCCCATTTCAAAAAATCCCAACACAAAAGAAAGGGCTGGTGGAGTGGCTCAAGGTGTAGGCCCTGAGTTCAAATCCCAGCACTGCCAAAAAGAAAAGAAAAAGCTGACCAAACAGAAAATCAACCCTTCTTCATCTGTCACAGAACTGAGGTCACAGTTCTGAGCCCCCCAAATCTTGGGGCGTGGTTGAAACACAGAGAATTGAAAACGCGTTACATAAACAAAGTTCGGTTGGTGGAGGTGACACGCGGGCCGTCTGCAGTTAGGAGTTCCCACGCTTTTCTCGGCTTTGTCTCTACGAGACTCACCAGGTTGACCCCATGAAGACTTGGGGTCGGGGACGTCCCCTCGGGTGACAAGCAGGAAGGAGGAAAAAAGCAGTCATTTTTGAAATATACGGGACCTCTGTGCTCAGTGACACAGCCCTGCTGTCGAGAACGTCTCCAAGTCTTCCCCGATTGGGGCCGAGGGCAGTTAGACAACTAGACGGAAAGCAGCTGAGCGACTCTCTGACAGCCATTGCACAGGGACTCAGACCTGAGTTTTCAAAACCCCTGACATTTAATCCTAAACTTGCAGACTGTCTCCCGGTCCCCGAGTCTTCCCACGGCAGCAGCAGGCTCTGATTTTACAGGGCCCCAGGTGACAATGCACAGAGCCGCAAGACCCAGAGTCTTCAGAAGGCAGTTTCCAGGGAAACCCAAAGATAACGGGGAGAAACAAGACCAGGGCACAGAGGAAATTGAGGCCTTTGACCTCTCTAGCTACAAAAAAAACATCCGAAGCAGCCCGACTCCCAGCCAGATCCACACAAAACCTCCCATCGAGAGTGAGTGTGGAGACCGAGTGCAGTGACTCACGCCTGTAATCCCAGCTACTTGGGAGTGGGAGCTCAGGAAGACTGGTCTGAGGCCAGCCTGGGCAGAAAGTGAGTGAGACCCCATCTCAATAAACAAACCGGGTGTGGTGGTGTGTGCCTATGGTCCCAGCTACTTGGGAGGCATAGATCAGAGGATGATGGTCTGAGGCCAGCTCCAGGAGGTTCTAGAAGGCGGCTAAGGGGAGCTCCCTCAGACACCCCACTAGAGACGTCCAACCCGTGAACAGCTCACAAATCCACTTGGCCATCCTCTCCTTCATCGCCATTTTCCCTTCCTGCCCGGAAACCCTAGCATGCCACAGAGAGGAAGCTAACGACTTCCTGTACAACCGCGAGCCACCGAGCCCCCTTCCCAAGATGGCAGTCCTAGAGAAATGAAGGCTCCAAGTCCGTTCCTGCCCAGTTCACGGGCGCCTGTCCCCCTCGTGGTGATGACATGAGCGTAGCCACAGCCTTGTCCAGAAATGTCACTGATGCTGTGGGTGATGCAGAGGAAGAGGGGACAGAAGGGGACAGAGGCCGATGTCACCGTGGAGAGCGTCATGCACGCTGGAGTCAGCGGGGAGGCAAAGGACACAGAGCAAGGTCAAGGGCAGCAGAGTCGGCTGGACACCGCCATGCCTGATGGTGGCCTGAGGTTGTCACCTGCAGACAAGCTGGTGTGACTGAGAAGTCACGACCAGCTCACTCTGTGTGTCACTGTGTCATTGCAGCCTCCTGAACAGCAAGCGTCCCGGGCGCTTTGTTCCGCGCCAGGCGTTTCCACCATGGTCTCACTTCATCCTCACCCAACTGTGAAGTCACCCGGGCCCAAACTCCCAGGACGCCACGTGCCAGGCCCGGCCACCGCCCCTGCACGCCAAACAGAGAGGCCTGGTGACAGGAAAGGCGGTTTATACACGGCTGGGGACACCGGGGGAAGAGGCACAGTGAGCCTCAGCCCATCCTCAGACATCTTCGGGGTGCAGACATGAGCTGTAGGTTCAAGTAGAGAAAGGACTGGGGGCAGGGGACAAAAGTGTGACAGTGACACAGTCCCAGTCACGGGTGTGGTCAGCTTGACCATTATCTCCTCCAAGGGTTCTGAGGGGTTCTGGAGAAGATGTCATCGCTGTCATCTCTTGAGGGGAGTGAACTGGTTCCCGTGAGGTGACCGCTCCTGCTCCAGGGCACAGCCTCACCATTGCAGGTCATCGTCCTCATCTGGAGGCCTCTGTCCTGCAAGTCCCCACTGTTCCTTGTGGGAAGTTTCAGTCCCTTGTCATAAAGATGTCATCAGTCCTGTCCTTTCTGGAATCTAGGCTCATTGCAAAGTGACTGCAAAGAGAACGGCTGAGAGCAAAGACAGATGCACAATGGCGGCAGGGACGCCAAGCTTCTCCTGTGTTCAGTTCACTCTGGGCCCAAGCGAGGGGTCAGCGCTTGTCACAGACGCGGTCCGAGCCTCTGACACTATTTCTGTCTCTGTTTTATGGAGGGTGAAAGTGAGGCTCAGAGAGGTGAAGGAACTTGTCTAAAGCTGCACAGCTGACTGACTCACCACCTCTGTCCTCTCCCATTTACACTGCCCTGCCACCCTGTCGAGATGAGGGGACCCCACACTCCTGCCACGTGTCCCCAGGCACGTGTGCTGCTGGGATTATTTTACTCCAGTCTGGGGCACAAGTGTCACCTCTGGGCTGAGCGTCCCCAGGGCTCCCGTGAGCTGTGAGCTCCTCTTCCGCCGGTGCAGGACTGTGTGGCTGTGAGAACGAGGCCCATGAAGCATTATTTTGTATGCAGGGGCTCGTTGTCACCAGGACCCCGCGAGGCAGACACCGAGCAGACCCGGGAGGGAACCCGGCCCCCAGCCCAGCCGCTTTTGTCGTAGTCGCTTACTTACTTTATCCTGTGGCACTCGGTTGGGCTCGGTGTCGCGCGCTTGCCTGGCACGCCCTGACCACTTGAGCCATGCCACACCCGGTCCTTTAGCCTTCAGTTTGCCTTTTAGGGTCCCGTGCTAATTTGGGACCAGCCTGCTGGCCTCAAGAACTGTGATCCTGGCTGAGTGTGGTGCTCAGCCCTATAATCCCAGCTACTCAGGAGATCGGGAGGATCATGGCTCGAGACCTACTCAGGCAAAAAAAAAAGTTCTCAAGACCCCATCTCAGTCAATAGCTGGGTGCAGTGGTGAACACCTGCCATCCCAGCTTCCGGGAATCAAGGTCCTGGCCAGTTTGGGGGAAAATGTGAGATTCTATCTCAAAAATGACTAAAGGAAAAAAAAAAAAAGGCTGGATCTGTGGCTCGGGTGATACAGCACCTTCCTCGAAAATGCAAGGCTCTGAGTTCAAACTCCAGTGATACCAGAAAAATGACTGTGACCCTCTTACTTCTGCCCCCGGAGCAGCTGGAGTGTGCAATTCCACACTCAGTCCTAAGCAGCCTTTAAATGAGGAAATCAAAGTCCCCCAGAGGTCACGCAGTCACTAAGTGCAAAGTGGGGCTTCGCCCACCGTAGCGCCATCTTTCAGCCACGACACACCTGCAGGGTAGGAACTTAGAGATGACGTCCGTCCTGGCCCCGAGTCCACGCAGCCGTTATCACTGCGGGGGTCACAGCCCCATCTCGCGGGCATCTTGACAACTGACCCTGATCTTATTCTAAAAACCCCGGACCCCACGCGCGCCCAGCCCGCCTGCCAGTTTCCGGCCACCACACGGTCTTAATTCAATGTCAACCTCATTCCTTCCAAGACCTTAAGAGGAGAGGGGCGAAATGGTGGTGCCCCTCGGGGTGACCCACTCTTCCTGCAGCAGCTTTTTGGGGAGCACATACAGCCGTTCGGCTCCACAGCAAAGGACACCACTCACCTCACAGGCTCCTGTTTCCCTTCCGTGGCCACTGTCACCTGTGGGTGACGAGAAGGCACAGCGTCAGAGCTGCGGGCGGAGCAGGGCGGTGATGAGTCCCACCTCTGCAAGCTTTCTGAAACTCAGCTGCCCTTCTGCAAAGTGGGGACAAGCCACCCAGGTCCATGGACTCGGTGACCAATCTTTAAACAGTTACACCACGCACAAAAACGCAGTGACCCTAAATACTATCGCCAGCCACGTGGAAATAGGTTTCAGCTCCCACTTCCTTTTGTGCGTGTTTGCGGTACTGGGACTTGAACTTAGGATCTACCCCTTGAGCCTCCTCACCAGCCCTTTTTGTGAAGAGTGTTTCGCGATAGGGTCTCAAGAACTTTTTGCCCAGGCTGGCTTTGAACCTCGATCCTCCTGATCTCTGCCTGCAGAGTGGCTGGGATTACAGCAGTGAGCACCGGTGCCCATCTGCAAAGCTCACCACTATTGTGCAAACAAGCTTTGGGATTTTGCCGTTGAACTGGGTGCTAGGGTTAGAGCCCACCATGAGGATTAGGGGTGAGGTTAGGGAAGAGCCGAGGTCACAGGTCAGGGTGGCCCTGGAATCTCCCTACGGCAAGGCCAAAGCGGTGGAGAGATGAGGGGGGCCTCCCCCGCCGTCCAGGGCCGGCTGAGTCTAGCTTCTTCGCTCAACCTTGGCTTTTCACTGAATTTCTCTAGAATTTGAGAAACCGGCTTCTTGTGCAGGGGAGCCGATATAGAGGAACATTCTGGAAGGAATAGGCTCAGAGGATGGGTCTGTTGCTCCAAGCAATGGTGGCGGTGATCCTAAAATGTCCATAAGAGCATGGAGGACTTTAGTGGCTCGGGAGGGGTCCAGGCTGAGTTGTACCTGAGCCCTGAGCCCCTGGGAAAGGCAAGGTTAACAGCAGCCCCCCAACTTTGTTTCCTGGGAAAGAGCTTCCTAAAAGGAGCCCCCTGTCCTTAGGACTTAGATGAGACTCAGAGGTGTCCCCTTGTCTACCAGGACGAGGCCAGAGAGACCCTGCGAACTCCCGTAATCTGTGTCACAACGGCTGGACGTGAGTCCCCACGGATGAACGGGAAGGAAAGGTTTGTTGATCAGACTTTGGTCAGGTTTCGGTCCTCTTCCCAACCCTTGGAGCGGGTCCCCAGATGGTCCCTGCAGGTGGCCATCTTTACACGGTGGCGAGGCCTCCTGGCCTCCTCTCCCCACCCGGCCTCGCTTAACCCGCCATGGGAGGAAAGGCCCATGGCCTCCCCCCGGGCTCAGGTCTCTGCCCACTGCCGGGGCCCCAGTCAGGCTCCAAAACTGGGGCTCCGCGGGGGAGCCATGGTAGAGATGGCCGCTCTCCTGGACGTCCCTTCCGTCTCAGCTGCCCTCCCCGCCTGTCCCCGCCCCCGCCTGTGCCTCCTCCTAGTTTTTTCTTTGCCAGAGCTTCATCTTGAACTTGGCACCCACACATGCCCCGCCTCCGCGTGGCCCTGTAACCATGGAGACCACTGCCGCTGACAACTTCCTGCTGGTTCCCGGTACCCGGAGTCTGATTGGCTCCTTTGACTTTTTAACACCACACCCCCTCACCTGCATGCTCTGCCTCGGGATTGGCTGCCCTTGGCCCAACCCTCACCTCTCACCCAATCAGAAGCCAGCCTGGTGGGACCATTGCTACTGGACCACAGCACGGAGTCAAGCGGAGATGCTTCGGCCACGCTCCATCCCGGGCGGCCAGGAGGCGCCTTGACCGACTCAGAGTGGACCATTGGGGAGCCAGTGCGAATCCGGCCTCAATTTCTGACTTTGTTCCCTCCGTTTGCAAAGCATCACCTGTGCCTGTGGTCGCTTTCGCTGATAGGAAGTTGTACTGATGACAATAAGATAGGGGCAGCAGTGAATTACGCTTTATGCCCTGTCCTTTGGCTGGTGGCCGGCAGCGGAGGCTGTAAACTGGCCGAAGCGGGGCTGAGCCCACAAGGGAAGAAGGGAGCTGCTTTGCACACTCGCACCTGTGCACCCGAGTCTGGAATCCAGGCCTCTGGCTGCATGTCCCCGGGCCGCGTCCTTGAAATACCAGTGACTGCTTGTGGATGTGACACCTGTCACAGTGCAGGTGGCCAGGCATCCCGCCCTTGCACTGCGAGCTGGGAAGACGCCAGGCACGGTGGCGCACACCTATAATCCCAGCGCTCAAGGCTGAGACAGGGGGCCCGTGCGTTCCAGGCCAGCCTGGGCTCCATAGTGAGTCCCCGGCTCAAAAAATAAACAAAAACGCGGAAAAAGAAAAGGTCCTGGCTCGCTTTACTCACTGACTTCACCTATGGTCCCTGTAGGAGAGAGCTCAGCAAACACCGCCCAGGACCCCAACCGGGCCCACCACTTAGGCATTGAAATAAAGCTTTATTCGAACACAGTTGCAGCCATTTGTCTAGGGGGTTTCCATGGCGACTTTTAGGATGCAGCAGATTTGTGCAGCTGTACGACTGCTGACCCACCTGTCACGGGCCGTCACAAATCCGTCACCGGGCCCTTCACAGAGGCTCTGCTGAGCCCTGCTCTAGGCGGTGGGGTCTGTGATGGGCCTCAGGCTCTCTGCTCTGCAATGGGCCAAAGGAGACTTGGTAGGGTCTTGGAAGGATTAGATGAGGTCACCAATCTGACACTCAACAGAGCCGTTTGACATATGGTGGCTTTTTGAACCAGCCGAGACACTGGTTCTGCAAGGAGAAAGTCAACCGCACGTCAAGCGTTGATTCACTGTGCAGACTCGTCCCACGGCGACCTCGGCCACCGGGATCTCCCTCCCACCCTAAAGAAGGGACTCCGGGTGGTTCTCGGCCAAATCACAGATGAAGGGCGACACACTCCAGAGCTCAGCTGAGTTCCAGAAGGAAAATAAGCTGAGACGCAGGCTTGGCCCCGCTCCTCATGGATGTGCAGAACTCCCAAGAAGCCACTAGGAGAGAGACGGCGCCACCTCAGCCTCATCCTCAGGGGGTCCCAGCACCGTTTCCTCTGCAGACACCAAGGGACCCGTGGGAGCCATATTGGGGTGGGGAGTGCATTCTTGGCAGAGGGTCCTGACTGTGTCTCTTCCTCCCCTCCTACGGCTGTCCTATAAAAGCACGCCATTCGGTCACCTCCTGTGTCCCCAACACACTTCTCCTAGTGCTCCCACTTCCACGCCACCTTGGGTAACTATCTCCTGCGCTAGACAAAGTCACCAGAGTGGCAGGAGGTTGAGCTGCCAACAAACCAACTAGAAACTGTCACCCACAGTCGGAAAGGACTGTCCCCGTGACCGGTGACATTTGAGCACACGTGAACAAGGCGTGAAAGCAGAATATGCAAGGGTTGGGGAGGCAGCACCTCAGGTCAGAACGCAGGGTCACACGGTGACCTCGACTGTGGCGGGGGTCCATGAACGGTGTCAGCATTGACTTCATGTGGGAGGTTGCTGAAACGCGGAGTCTTGGTCCCTGTCATAGACCCGCACTGTCACAATGTCCCCAAGTGGTCACCTGCAGTTACAGCCTGCAAGTCCTCGGCTGGAGCACATTTGAGCAAGGGCAGAAAGGCACAGAGCAGTGATGGAGAGGGGACAGCAACAAAGCATGCAGGGCCACCGTCACTGGGGAAAGGTGGGTGACATGGCCCCGTGTGTCACTCTTCAGCAGGGGACAGTATTTACGGTGCCTGTCCACTAAGTGAGGTGTAACCGCAGCTCTCTGAGAGATGCTCACCGTGAGTGGTGGTTAATTATTTTCGTGGCTCAGATGGTTGGAGCGCCTGCTTAGCAAGCGTGAGGTCCTGAGTTCAAATCCCAGGACTACCAAAAAAAAAAAAAGACCAAGGTGAAATAACTGCGTACAGCCAGGTTCCGTTCTTCTTCAGTAACGTGACTTCTTTTCTGGATCTGACCCCAGTGTCCTTTGCCTGCCTAGAAAGGGCTCCAAAACCACACAGCATCCTGTTTGGAAAACTGGAGACACTCCTGTGGCCACCACGCAAAGCAGAGCTGTGGCTGACCTTTCTGGGAAGCTGTCCCTGTCACTCTGGGGTCCTTTTCAGCTTGTCCCTTTCTCCAGGTGCAGTGTTACTTCCCTTTATGAGCGCTTTCCTGGCCATGGGGCTGTGCACACCGTCCTGTCCCCTGTCCCAGCTGTGGTCCTTCCTACATTCAATTATCCTGGTTTATTGGGTTCTTTAAAGCTGTTTTATGGGTCTCTCCTCCTTCTGACCCCAATCTTCGTTTTTCCTCTGGCTTTCTCCGGGGTTATTGCTTGTAAAGAAAGGTCACCATGGATGCACAAGAAATGGAGACAGGCCACGCAGGGCTGGCCTCTGCTGACAGTTTTCTCTTCGCTGACATTAAATTGATAAATGAATGTGGGGTTCCTCCACGTACCCCGTCTCTCCCCAAGACACAACCTGCCAGACCCCAGGCTCAGAAATAACGACCGTTAGAACAACTCTGTGCTGGAACCACATCCCCGCGCTCGTGGGTGTGGCCATCTTGGTTTCATCTACACTCCTGCCGTGGAGATGGACTCGGCCTTATTTTGTGACCTCACAGGTGACAAAGAGAGACGAAAGGCCCCGGGTTCAGCTCGGATAACATGGGTGGTGACCTCATTCCTCCCAGGCCCTCCTCCCACTCACAGCTAAAAAACATCACTTAAGGACACAGCAAGGATCATAAGACAGGTCTCCCTCCCATGTCCCATTGTCAACCGAGTCCCCCGGGGGGGCTGAGTGTCCACCCCACTCTGCCACAACCAGGCGTGGGCCTCGGCCCTCCGCTCCTCTGCGCCTGTGTCAGGAGAGGCTGGCGGGGCTCAGATTCAACAAGATGGTGAAGCAGACGCCCCACTTTCTTTGGGGAGTGTCAGAAAGGCTGAGCAGAGAGCTGATGGCCACCCACCCTTCCGCAATGACACAGGGTGAGTCAGGTGCCACTTCTGCCAGGGTAGGACAGTGAGAGGAACAGGTGAGGCATCTTTCACACATGGAGGAATGGAGAGAAAATATGTTTAAGACACACTTTTTTTTTCACTTTTATTTTTATTGTAGGGCTGGGGTCAAACCCAGGGCTTTGCACATTTTAGGCAAGTGCTCCACCACTGAGCTACGTACCCAGCGAGAGACACGTGAATGAGGATAAAGAGGCCGGGCGCTGGTGCTCACGCCTGTAATCCCAGCTACTCATGAGGCAGAGAGCAGGAGGGTTGGCATTCAAAGCCAGCCCAGGCAATTAGTGTGAGAAACCCCATCTTGTTGAAAATCTCAACACAAAAAAGGGCTAGTGCAGTGGCTCCAGTGGTGGAGCGCCTGCCCAGCAAGAGTGAGGTCCTGAGTTCAAATCCAGTGTCACTAAAAAAAAGAAAAGAAGGAAGCTACAGAGAACCAGAAGGGGGTGAGGCCGTTCACTTCACACAAAATAGCAAACAGCAGGAGACTCCGTATGTTGCAGTCCCTACAGAGGCTAAGACGTTTATGCCTCCCTGAAGACAGGAGAGAAACTTCCCCCTCTTTTCATGAAAATAACGTCACCCCGATTCCAGACAGAGAATGACAGTGAACGAAACAGAAATACAAAACAATATCTCTTAGGAATCGAGTGCAAAACTCCTCAACAAACATTTAGCAAATCGAATCCAATTTCTAAGAATTGCCTACCATGACCAGGTGAGAAGGCTTCCAGGGAAGAAAGACTGGTTTAAGATGTCGCCTCCGCAGTTAGTAAGGAAAAAACCATGATCTTATCAGTTTGTGTAGAAAACAATCGCTTGGCAAAATCCAACAGCCATCATTGAAACTTTCCATGAAATGAGAACTTGATCAAGACGGACCGCCTCCCGGTCCTCGGCCATGGCTCCCATACCTGCTGAACTCATGGCCCAGGCTCTGCCCAGGAATCAAAAAGGAAAAATAAAGCACAAAGATTAGACAGGAAGACACAAAACCATTGCACAGCATGGCCATCGCGTGGAGGAGGAGATGGAGGAGATGGAGGAGGAGGAGGAGAAGGCGGAGGAGGAGGAGGAGGTGGAGATGGAGGATGGAGATGGAGGAGATGGGGGAGGAGGAGATGGAGGAGGAGGAGGAGGGGGAGGAGATGGAGATGGAGGAGATGGGGGAGGAGGAGATGGAGGAGGAGGAGGAGATAGGGAAGAAGGAGGAGATGGAGGAGGAGGAGATGGAGGAGGAGGAGATGGAGGAGGAGGAGGAGAAGGTGGAGGAGGAGGAGGAGGAGGTGGAGATGGAGATGGAGGAGATGGGGGAGGAGGAGATGGAGGAGGAGATGGAGGAGGAGGGGATGGGGAGGAGATGGAGGAGGAGGAGATGGAGGAGGAGATGGAGGAGGAGGAGATGGAGGAGGAGATGGAGGAGGAGGAGATGGAGGAGGAGATGGAGGAGGAGGAGAGGAGGGGGAAGGAGAAGAGGAGGAGATGGAGGAGGAGGAGGAGATGGAGGAGATGGAGGAGGAGGAGATGGAGGAGGAGATGGAGGAGGAGATGGAGGAGGAGGAGGAGATAGAGGAGGAGGAGATGGAGGAGGAGGAGATGGAGGAGGTGGAAGGGAAGGAAGAGGAGGAGATGGAGGAGGAGGAGGAGATGGAGGAGGAGGAGGAGATGGAGGAGGAGGAGATAGAGGAGGAGGAAGATGGAGGAGGTGGAAGGGAAGAAAGAGGAGGAGATGGAGGAGGAGGAGGAGATGGAGGAGATGGAGGAGGAGATGGAGGAGGAGAGATGGAGGAGGAGATGGAGGAGGAGAATGGAGGAGGTGGAAGGGAAGGAGAGGAGGAGATGGAGGAAGGAGGAGGAGATGGAGGAGGAAGGAGATGGAGGAGGAGGAGGAGATGGAGGAGGAGGAGATGGAGGAGGAGGAGGAGATGGGAGGAGGAGGAGGAGATGAGAGAGGAGGAGGAGGAGATGGAGGAGGAGGAGATGGAGGAGGAGGAGGAGATGGAGGAGGAGATGGGGAGGAGGAGATGGAGGAGGAGATGGAGGAGGAGATGGAGGAGGAGGAGATGGAGGAGGAGGAGGAGGAGGGATGAGGAGGAAGAGATGGAGAGGAGGAGGAGATGGAGGAGGAGGGAGGAGGAGATGGAGGAGGAGGAGGAGGAGATGGAGGAGGAGGAGATGGAGGAGGGGAGGGGAGGAAGAGGAGGAGAATGGAGGAGGAGGAGATGGAGGAGGAGGAGGGAGAGGAGGAGGAGGAAGGAGAGGAAGAAGAGTTAGTGGGGGAGAGAGAGGGAGGGGCACACTTTCTGAGTTCCCCTGACCCCCCTCTTTTGTAGACGCCCCCCAAAGTCTCTCCTGCTTGCGCCCTTGCCCCTCCCTCCATCACCTGACAGGTGGCTCCAACCCTTGTCCCCCTCTGTCCCTGCACCCTGACTCCTCTGCCTTGCTCTGTGCACAGCCACCCCCTGGTGCCCTGGAGGCCGTCGCCTCCCCAGGCTCCCTTGTCCTTGTCTGGGCAGTCCTCTTGCCTCGGTCAATGACCTGATCTCTGTCCCAGTCCCAACCCAAGTCTTCTCAGTGCGGGGGTTTAAACCCCAACTTGCTTTGCCAGGCGGGCACTCTACCCTTGAGCTGCTCCCCCAGTCTTTTTCTTTTGCTGTAGTTATTTTTCAGATAGTCTTCATTTACCCTGGGCCAGCCTCAAACCAAGATCCTCCTACCTACAGCCCCCAGCATAGCTGGGATTGCAGGTATGACCCATTACACCCGACTCGTTGGCTGAGATGGGGTCTTGCCAAATTTTTGCCCCGGGCTGGCCTCAAGCCAAGATTTCCTGACCTCACTTCCAAAGTAGCTGGGATTATAGGGCTGGGCTTCTCACAGGCCCCCGCCATGCCCACCCTGACCCCAGACCCCGGCCAGCATTTGGTCTTCAGAATGGGAGCTGTGACCACCTGTGCCAGGTCCTCGGCCCCTGCAGGGAAGGCTGAGAACCACATCCACCAGCGAGGCCTGAGTGCCGGACCTCGTGGACCAAGCCCAGGCTAAACACGGACCGTGTGCGAGTGTAGGGTCCACGTGAACCCAGTTTACTAACGGCAGAAACATTCATGGCCACTGCAGGCCGGGGACTCCAAGCGCCCCCAAACTTCTGCACCCTAAAACTCCACTCGTTCCTTGGATTTCGGTTGGCCTTTGTCACCCCCCTTCTTTAAGTTAAAATGCTTCTAGAAAAACAATACCATTACATCCTTAGGCCATTAAAACAGAAATGATGCGCAGTGGACACAGATCCCGGCTCCCCGTCCACAGGGACCACTGAAAGTGTCCTAGGAAGGCCACTGCCGGAGGAGCACAGGGACGCAAGGCTGAGTGTGACTGCCGGTCTCATGTCACCTGCGCGTCTGTTGAGTCCCCCTGCATCTTAGCGGTGGGGGGACCTCGGGCTCCTCAGCACTTCTGACCTTGACCTTGACCTTCGCTGAGCTCTGAGACAGGGCCTGGGTGACCTCTGACTTCTCTCCACGGGGGCCTTTCACACCCCACTTCTCACCCTGCGCTTTCCCCATCCTCATGGTCTCTGTGTCACCCATGTGTCAGGCTATAGGGTCCCCTTCTCCTGCACCGAGGGAGGGATGCTCAGTCCAGGAAAAGCCCATGGACCTGAACTCCGCTGTGCCCAGCAGACCAGCTGACTGCACATGCAGGTGTCAGTCGCAGGTGTCCTCGCTGGTGTGTCCTCAGGTGTCCTCGCAGGTGTGTCCTCGCAGGTGTCCTCAGGTGTCCTCACAGGTGTGTTCTCAGGTGTCCTTGCAGGTGTCCTCAGGTGTCCTCAGGTGTCCTCACAGGTGTGTTCTCGGGTGGGGACAGGTCGGGTTTGTCCTGTGCCTTCTCTCTGTGGCCCTGGGATCTGAACCCGGGCCTCACACTGGCCAGGCTCCCACTTGAGCCGCTCGCCAGCCGTTCCCTAACGACAGCGGTGCAGTCTGTGATCACAGGACTCCCAGAGCCTGTCCCATGGGAAGGACCCGGGGCAGAACAGGGCTGCTTCCTCCTCCCGGGGGTTCCGAACCTCTGCCAAACGGCGGGAAGCAGGAACCAGGGGTTCCCATCCCACACTCAATGACAGGGAAGGGACAGGCGGTTCTGCCAGGTGACAGGTCCCCAGCCAAGGCGGGGTCCACCTGAGATGTAGCATTTCTCTATGAGTGCTGAATAATTACCCTAATATTACTCTCTCTCTCTCTCTCTCTCTCTCTCTCTCTCTCTCTCTCTCTCTCTCTCTCTCTGTCTCCCTCCCCTTTTCCTGCGCTCACAAGTCAGCGCAAAAGCAGTGGAGCCAGGTGACCGTGGACTGACACCGTGAACCAAGTTAACCTTCCCTCTTCCGGTTGACGTTCTCAGGTATTGTGTCACCGTGATGAAAAGCTGACGCACAATTTCATCTGCTCATTTTTGGGGGCGGTCAGTCGGTCTCGGTCAGCACTGGGGTTTGAAGCCGGGGTGTCCCACTTGCTCGGCCACTTGAGCCACAACCCCAGCCCTTCTCTACTGTCATCATTTTTTGGCTAGGGGCCTCAGGCAGCAAGATCCCACCATGGCCTCTGGCATAGCTGGGACTACAGGCACGAGGCATCACGCCTGGCCGCTCTGTTGAGATGGGGAGCGAGGTAACTTTTCAGCCTAGGCTGGCCATGAACTGAGGTCCTCCCCATCTCTGCCTCCTGCGTAACTGGGATTACAGGCGGGAGCTGCCATACCTGGTTCTCCTTTTTACATAAAAGAGGGGGAATCATCCAACACGGGAGCTATCTTTCATTAGTCATTTGAGCGCTTGTTTCTGATGGTGCGACCCCGCACTGGGCACAGCAGTGACCTGATTCGAGCCACTCTGGCTGTGGGAACACGGCTGCCGAGTCCGAGAGTGATTTATTTTGGGGGGACAGGAGACCCTCAGAGTAACATGGCAGCTGGGGGAACTAAGATTCCTTCAAGACCTCTGGGAACGTCGGGTTCAAATTGGGTTGAATTCCCGCCTCCTGGTCTCCACAGCTGTCTTGTTTCTGTTTTTTTTTAAGAGGACTTAAAGCCAGGCCTCGAGTTCAAATCCCACCACCACCAAAAGAGCGGGGAAGGGAGGGAGGAGGGACAGGGTCGTTCTAACAGCGCTGACCTCCACCCCGCGGGGATTACGGGCGTGAGCACCGGTGCCCGTCCTCATCCGACTTTCCTGTGTGCGGTGATGCTCTGCTCTCCCCACAGCCTTTCAGCGGGTGACATGGCTTCTGGTTAGCGCTGCGCGTTTGTCCTCTGAACAAAGGTTGCCGAGCCCGCGCAGGTGGATTGGGGACGTCCACGTGTCCACGTGAGGACGCGTTCTCGAGCTTCTGCACGGTTGGTCTCCCTGAGGGCTCAGTCGGGCTCCAACCCACGTCTCCGTGCGTAAGTACAGGTCGAGGCGAGAGCCCCGTGACGGGGACACGAACGCCACTTGAGTTCCATCCGCCGTTTCCTCGGAGGCTTCACTTGACGTGGGACGGCAGGTCATCCACAGGGTCAAACTGTGCAGAGGTGACCGTCCCCGGCTTGTCCTGGGCTCAGTCACGTCGCTGCTGGCTTTCCACGCGCTCGCGTCTGGTTGGCGATGTCAGCCTCGGTCGCGGGACTCTGTCACCGCGGCCACCAACAGTGGACCCTTCAGCCATTCAGGTTAGGGTCACAGCTGCGATGCAGCAGACACCCCGAAGTTGGCGGCTGGAAGCCCGACATCATTTGTCCCCGCACACCTGGCACCGGGCATTTGCCCCTCAGCTGCGTGCGTCCGGCCTGGGGCTCCGGTGAGGTGGCAGCCATGTTCTCCCCATGTGGAACAAAGACCCCAAACAAGCCTGGCACGCTGTGAAAACAGGGCACGCTGAGGGGAGGTGACACGAGCGAGGGAGGTGAGGGAGGAAGTTAAGTTTTACACGATTGATGAACTCGCTATACAAGAATGAACACCGAATTCTTAAACCTGTCGAAATCACAAGAAGGGGACTAAGGTAGAAAGGAGAGAAATGGATGAAGCTATTTGCGCTATAATACATACTGACATGGAAGTGCCACAAGGAAACTCCCGAGGAGCTGTCCTACAAAACAAAAATGTCTTATTTTAAAAATGGAGAACAGGAGGGCAGAACAGGCCCTGTCTGGGGGTTGGCAGCAGTGGGGCGGGGAGGATATAAGGAAAGGGTGTGGGAGGGTGAGGATGGTGGAATATTATACACTCATGAACGAAAATGGAAAACTGAGACCTGTTGAGACTATTCCAGGACTGGGGGAAGGAGGGGTAAAGGAGAGTGATGGAGGGGTGAATTCAGCTGTGATGTAGTATAAGAACTTTTGCAAATGTCACAATGGACCCCCAGCACAACAATAATATAATTTTAAAAAATAGCTTGGCTGGGAGTGGCCCAAGTGGTAGAGCTCCTGCCCAGCCAGTGCAAAGCCCTGAGTTCAAACCCCAGCACTGCCACAAAAAAATACAAGAAAAAAGAATTTAGCTGGTCTGCGGCACACGAAGACTGGCCTCGGCAAGTCACCAAGCACAGACCCACTGGAGGGGAGGGGAGGGGATTTGAGTCTGTTCTGGAGAGAAGAATGCCAGTAAAGTCACTGTTGCTTTCGGTCCTGCGTGGTGGCTCAGGTGAGGAAGGAAAAGGGCATTGTGGATAGAGGAAGGGACCCCTGGAAAGACCACAGAGTGGAGAGGAGGGCAGATGTGGGGTGAGCTCATGCCAGAGAGGGGACTTGGGTTTTTATCCTGTTCTTTGGGACTGCTGGCATCCAGGTTGAATTTCTTTTATTATGTGCCACTTATTCTCAGCAGGCTTTGTTTGGGGCAGGACTGCGAATCGAACCCTTGGCCTTGCACCTGCTTAGGCCACGACCCCAGCCCGCCTTGCCTGTTAAAGGATTTCCATGGCAACCACGTGGGGTATAAATCAGGATAGAGGGGCGGGGCCCCACTGGCCGGCTATTGGTTCTCATCTACATTGGAAGGAGGTGATTGGCCACGTGGTGGGGGCAGGGGGCGGGGGCAGGGATGACGCTTGGGCTTCTGGCTCCTGCGATTGGCTGAGCAGAAGGTGGGCGGAGCCTCACTTCTGATGGGAAAACCTGGGAGGAGGAGGAGGAGGAGGAGCAGTGCAGCTCTAAGGCCAGACATGGCCCTGCCAGTGTCCTGGTGGAAAGCTGGCCTTAGCCACCTGGGGACAGGACGAAGCCATCTGAGCTGCAGGAAGAGGAGGAAGGACAGGAGATGCCATCTTGGCCACCTTGGTGATTTGCTTGATGCACAGAAAGTCTTTGATGTGCAGGTTCCAGCTGGGTTTCTGTCCCTTGATCCAAAATTCCCAGCACACACGAGGCAGCTTCTCAAATGTCACCCAGCTCTCCCTCCCGGGTTGACCTGGCCTCCCTCTCATCTGCAGGACTTTGCATGTCCACAAACGACACGCTTTTCTTTTTTCCTCTTCCCCCATTGCTAAGCAGGTCGTCGCTTGCCGTGTAAATGCTTCTGTAACCTCTGACACGACACGGTGGCTTCGGATCTTCCTCCGGCTCTAATCGCAAAGCCAGCACCCGCCCCGTGTGACCAAAATGCAGAAAGAGGATGGCTGCGGGCCAACGCCAGGTCCCTGGTCAGCACGGCGGGCCTGGGAGGGCAGGAGGGGCCCTGACTCCTCGCTGGAACCAAAGGAGCAGAGCGCATGGCCACAGGTGGCCTTGACTGGGAGCCACAGCGATGCCCAGCTACAGGCATCCACTGCTGTCCCCATCACCTACACGCGTTTCCACGCCCTCCCTGGGGTCATTCCCCATGGAACCGGAGTTTTGGACCCAAGGCCCAGATTCCAGGGACACCACGTGCCAGGCCTGGCCACCGCCCCTGCACGCCAGAGAGGCCTGGTGACAGGAAAAGGCGGTTTATGACACGGCTGGGGACACCGGGGGAAGAGGCACAGTGAGCCTCAGCCCATCCTCTGCCACCTTCGGGGTGCAGACGTGAGCTGTAGGTTCAAGTAGAGAAAGGACTGGGGGCAGGGGACAAAGGTGTGACAGTGACACAGTCCCAGTCACGGGTGTGGTCAGCTTGACCATTATCTCCTCCAAGGGTTCTGAGGGGTTCTGGAGAAGATGTCATCGCTGTCATCTCTTGAGGGGAGTGAACTGGTTCCCGTGAGGTGACCGCTCCTGCTCCAGGGCACAGCCTCACCATTGCAGGTCATCGTCCTCATCTGGAAGCCTCTGTCCCGCAAGTCCCCACTGTTCCCTGTGGGAAGTTTCGGTTCCTTGTCATAAAGATGTCATCAGTCCTGTCCTTTCTGGAATCTAGGCTGATTGCAAAGTGACTGCAAAGAGAAAGGCTGAGAGCAAAGACAGATGCACAATGGCGGCAGGGACGCCAAGCTTCTCCTGTGTTCAGTTCATTCTGGGCCCAAGCGAGGGGTCAGCGCCATTCAGCGAAAGCAGTTTGAGCGCCTCTGACGACCATCCTTACAGGGCCTAACTTTTTTTTTTAATTTATTTTATTATTTTATTTTATTCCGTATTTGGCAGTGCTGGGTGTGAAGCTGAGAACCGGGCCTAAGTGACTCCATGTTGCATCTGAACGCCATCTAGGCCTGGCCTTGCTTATCTTTCTCACACAGACCCAGCGGCCACTGCTCTGTTCTATTTGCAGAAGCCACGGAGCCCACAGGCCGTGCAGAGTGTCTCGGGGTTCACCTGGCTAATCAGGAACCCACTCTGCCGTCTGTCAAGGGGACCAGTGACTGCTGTTCCACCCCCGCCCAGGTTCCCACAACGCCCGCCTCGCAGAAGCCCTCAAAGCTCAGACCCCACAAGCCCGGGGCTGCCCGGGGCACCTGCCCTTTACTCCTTTGGAAAATAAAGAAAATTTTGCTCTGCCACTTGAGCCACTCCACCAGTCCTTTTTGCTTTATTTTTCAGGAGAATCTCAAGTTCAAAGCCAACCCAGGCTAAATAGCAAGGTCGTTTCTCCCCTGACCTGAGCAGCACCCCAGCCTCACTCCCGTTTTTAACTGAGACTGTCCCTGCAGCTCTCAAGTCCTGCAATTGCCACCTCCTGCCTTCGGGGGAAGCACCTGCCGTCACCCAAGGGTCTCAGCAGAGGTGTCAGAGGTGACTGCTACAGGTGGCTGGGCACACGGGTGTCACCTGACCCTGTGGGGGGACACCTGTGCCACCGTGGGAAAGCATCCCCTGGGCAAGATGCCCCTCTAGACATGAGGAGAGCAGAGAGACAGAGGGGAGAGAAGGGGACACCCAGACTGGGGACTCGGCCACCGGCCTTCTGGATGGCCCACAACTCTTCTGGATTACACTGGGGGAACGTTAGGTTTCTGTCACTTACAAGAAAGAGGCCAGAGACCTTTAGTGTCCCCAGTTCAGCGGGACCCCCTGCTCTGCTCTCTCCCTCCCCTCTGTCCCCTCACTTGCCCTTCTTCATGGCCTCTGTCCTCCCCTGAGGCTCCGGGGTCCTTGTAGGGTGAGGGGAAGCTGACCACTCGCTCCCCGGTTCTTTCCAGCTGTATGAGATCTGGAGCAGGGGTCATCACTGTCTGCACCGTCTATAAGTTGGGGACAATGGCCTTGACCTCTACCAAAAGCATCAAATGAGACACTGTGTCCCCACACCTGGCACAGGTGACATTGTGATGGTCAACGGTCACTGACTCAGCTCAGCTGACCCGGGCAGCAGGGCCGTAAAGCTCTGTGTACAGCCAGCCCTCTGTGTCATGTCACAGTGCAGGTGTCAGAGGGGACTTTGGGGTGTCACGGCACCCCTGTGATAACCGATGTCGCTGGGCCCCGGCCCCAAAAGGTGCGAGAAGTCGGAGAGCTGACGGCACCGAGGCTTGGCGGGGTCAACAACAATGAAGATTGCGGCTGATGGCCGTGTCACCCAGGGCTCCCCAAGCTCCAGCTGCAGGTGACCCGCTGGGATCAGCAGGTGTGGGAAGAGCCCGAGCCCGCTCTCCTGCTCAGCCACCAGGTGGCGCTGTTGGGCCTTGGTTTTCATGGAGGTTTTTTTATGGTTTCATTTATTATTATTAATTATGGCAGTACTGGGGCTTGAACTCAGGACCTCACAATTGCTAGGCCTCAATCCACAGCCCCAGCCCTTTTTGCCTTAGGTATTTCTCCGGTAAGGGCTGACTTCAGACAGCGATCCTCCTACCTCTACCTCCTGCATAGCTGAGATTGTAGGCGTGCACCACCTTGCCCGGCTCCTATCTGGGGGACTTTAAAACATACGGTTTTTATCCCCAGAGGTTGCTGTTGACATGGTCACAGGTACCACCTGGACACTGGGTCACATTCCCTGGAGAGGCAGCCAGGATGGGGCCACCCCAGTCTTTCTCTACTTACCTCGTGCTAGTGAGATTGTCCCTAAGCACCGGAGGGGGTGCTTCGTTTGCTCTTCTGTAAGCACCCCACACGCCCGGGGGAGCAGTGGCTCCCAGCTTGACCTCCAAATTCTGAGGCTTCGACAGAAGTGGGGTGACAGCCGGGAAAGAGGACTGAGCAAGCCCCCCACCCCGTTACCTGATCAGGATGCCGGACCAAGCCAGGCGGAGGAGCCGGAGCTGTGTGCTCCAAGCAGAAGCAGACCGGTGACATTTTCACTTAGGGAAAGAAAGAGCGTCTTCCAAAATCAGGACCTTGGTGACACTGTGAATATTTTAGGAAAGTCTTGAATGTTAATTTATGCGCTCTACAAATAGCTCGTTCCAGGACAGAGAGCAGCTCTGCCTGTTCTGTCTGTGCCTGGTGGCCACTTGGTCCCCACGGCAGAGTTTCAGACTGGCGCCCTGGAGCGCTGAATCCCAGACACGAGAAATGCAGCCTGCTTCTCCAGCTCTGCGGACACAGGGGTCCGTGTGTCCCTAATACTCACACAGGCAGAGCGGCGACAGCCCAACAAAGAAGCTGGTTTGCCTACATCACTCAGTCAGTCACCTGGCAGGGGGTGACAGGCACCAGAGATCTTTTCCTGGCAGGGATAGATAAACAAAAGCTTTGAGGCTGGGCCCAGCTACTCTGGAGGCACAGATCTAAAGCATTGCTGTTCAATCCCGGCCTGGGCAAAATGTTAATGAGACCCCATCTCAACAAGCAAGCTGGCGGGGGTGGGGAGTGAGTGCCTGTCAACTTAGCGTCATAAATAGAAGGACTGAGGTCCTGGCCAGCCTGGATAAAAGCTGAGACCCTGTCTGACAAATAACTAAAGCAAAAAATGGCTGGGGCGTGGCTCAAGTGTAGAGTGCCTGTCTAGCAAGTGCAAGGTCCTGAGTTCAAATCCCAGTGCCATCACCAACAATGAAAGAGCCTTGACAGACAACGAAATGCCAGGGGCTGAAGGGAGGGTTGGGTTTTTAAATTTTGTTTTTGGTGAAATTTTCAGTCTTTTATTACGGTGAGATACACATAGCCGGCTGTACCACGGAAGCCACTGTTTTTGGTAGTGCTGGGGATCGAACCCAGGACCTTACGCGTGGTCGGCAAGTTCTTCACCCGGGCTGGTGTTCTGTGAGATCTGGAAGTTTCTGTCCACGCCGCCAGGTCCCTGGGCCCCGAGAGCAACGGCGGAGTGCCGGGCAGCTCCTGTACGACACAAGGTCCCTGTGGACGGTCACGTGCCAGTGAAACAGGGGAGGTGACGCGTGGCTGGCGGTCCCAGCACTGGGCTCCTGGGCCATGGCTCCCAGGACGCAGCCCTCACTCGCTCGCTCGCTCGCTCTTGGTCTCTGTCACAGCTGCTGGAGAGCCGGCCACAGGTGCCACTCGTCACAGGCAAATTCTCTCTCTCGCTCTCGCTCTCTCTCGCTGTCTCTCTCTCTCTCTCTCTCTCTCTCTCTCTCGCTGTCTCTCTCTCTCTCTCTCTCTCTCGCTCTCTCTCGCTTTCTCTATCTCTCTCTCTCTCTCTCTCCCGAGCTCAATCTCTCTATCTCTCTCTCTCTCTCTCCCGAGCTCACTCTCTCTCTCTCTCTCTCTCGCTGTCTCTCTCTCTCTCTCGCTCTCTCTCGCTCTCTATCTCTCTCTCTCTCTCTCTCTCCCGAGCTCACTCTCTCTCTCTCTCTCTCTCTCTCGCTGTCTCTCTCTCTCTCTCTCTCGCTGTCTCTCTCTCTCTCTCTCTCTCTCTCTCTGTCTCTCTCTCTCTCTCTCTCTCTCTCTCGCTTTCTCTATCTCTCTCTCTCTCTCTCTCTCTCCCGAGCTCAATCTCTCTATCTCTCTCTCTCTCTCCCGAGCTCACTCTCTCTCTCTCTCTCTCTCTCGCTGTCTCTCTCTCTCTCTCTCTCTCTCGCTCTCTCTCGCTTTCTCTATCTCTCTCTCTCTCTCTCTCTCCCGAGCTCAATCTCTCTATCTCTCTCTCTCTCTCTCCCGAGCTCACTCTCTCTCTCTCTCTCTCTCGCTGTCTCTCTCTCTCTCTCGCTCTCTCTCGCTCTCTATCTCTCTCTCTCTCTCTCTCTCCCGAGCTCACTCTCTCTCTCTCTCTCTCTCTCTCGCTGTCTCTCTCTCTCTCTCTCTCTCGCTGTCTCTCTCTCTCTCTCTCTCTCTCTCTCTCTGTCTCTCTCTCTCTCTCTCTCTCTCTCTCGCTTTCTCTATCTCTCTCTCTCTCTCTCTCTCTCTCCCGAGCTCAATCTCTCTATCTCTCTCTCTCTCTCCCGAGCTCACTCTCTCTCTCTCTCTCTCTCTCGCTGTCTCTCTCTCTCTCGCTCTCTCTCGCTCTCTCTCTATCTCTCTCTCTCTCTCTCTCTCCCGAGCTCACTCTCTCTCTCTCTCTCTCTCTCTCTCTCGCTGTCTCTCTCTCTCTCTCTCTCTCTCTCTCTTTCTCTCTCACTCTCTCTCTCTCTCTCTCCCGAGCTCACGGGCCACACATTATTTATTTCCTGTGTTTTTCGGTCAAAACCCGGAGCGGGAGGAGGCCTGCAGAACAACGGCTTCAGAGACGCTTTGCGTCCCCAACTCCACGGCCACTGGGCTGAGTCCCCTCTCCTGCCATTCACAAAGGAAGAACCCCGGCCCGACTCCAAACCCGACAAAGACCCCCACCAGTGGCCCTCTGGTGACACACGGTGACGGAAGTCCGTGCTCAGGCGAGCGCTGGGAAAGGCACGTGACCCTAAACCTGGCCATGTGCGACCGCGGCCCTGGGTCTATTGTCCCAAATTACAGGCAGAGGTCGTTGATTCCTTCCGGAAACTCATGAAGCACGGCCTTGCTGTGACACCAAGTGACAGCACTGTGTCTGATTTTCCTGGTGGCAGGTCCACGCCCACGGAGAGAGATAAAGATGGTGGCCGTCGTACGAGGACGCGATTGAACATGGCAGTCCGCTCGCGGGAAGAGGCCGGCGTGGACGCGCGTGACCCACAACAGGACACGGGTTTGCAAAGCCGCCATCTCAGCCGGAGGCCGCGCTCCCTGTCATCTCCTGGCTCCCCCACCGCTTACAGCGACCGTGGGACAGTAATGTCCCCCTCCTGCTGGACAGACAGCCAGGACCCACCGGAGAAAGGGCCAGCGGTGCGTCCGTCACTACTGACCAGAAGTCGATCGTCACGCCACCTGAAGTCACAGTCTGGGTCCCTCTGACCTCCCAAGTCCATTCCTGTCCCCAGCTCCTGTCCCGCGGCCCTCACAGGGGGACTCTGCACCCTGAAAATGCTGGCGTCCACACTGGAGACCGTCAGATGCCACGTCTGTCATGTGCCCCAGAGAGGAGCGGAGGGCAGCGCTGGCTCCGAGTCCCCAGCCCCACAGCAGCCGCCTCCCAGTCCTGCTCTTAGTGACCCCACCTGCCTCCCTTCCCGCTCCCCATGTGCAAATCTGTCCTTTGCCCCCCTGTGGGAGCCCCCACCATGGTCCCCGCTCCTCCCAGGACAAAGCCCGGATCCCCTCCCTGGCCCAAGGTGTCCCTGGGGTCTGCGTCCGTCACCTCCCCAAACACAGTTCAGGACTCGCTCCCTGGGCTGCAGCGTGGAAATGGCACGGGCCTCCTAGGCACATGGAGGACACAGGGGACCAGAGAGGACACTGGATGCATCCTAGTCCCTGGGCTTCTGCAGGTCATTCCCCCTCCTCCCCGGCTTTCAGCTCCAGAAAGTCACCGCCATCGGGAAGGGGTCAGTTCTGTCCGGCACCATCTGACCATGGGCAGACCCGAAGTTCAAGAGCCTGGCGTGGTGATGCACACCTGTCGTCCAGCACTTGAGAGGCCGAGGAAGGAGGATTGTGAGTTCAAGGTCAACCAGGACTACGTAGTTATTTGAGACCCATGTCAAAAATCAAGCAAAAGAGTGTGTAAAATTCCTCTTTATGAAAATGGCCCAGATAAAATCCAGGAGGGCAGAAGTCAAAACTAGGGGCAGAAACCAGGCGCTGGTGCTCACGCCTGTAATCCCGGTTACTCAGGAGGCAGAGATCAGGAGGATCAAGGTTCAAAGCCAGCCTGGCAAATAGTTCACGAGACCCTATGTAAAAAAAAGAAAAAATCACAGAAAAAGGGGTGGCAAAGTGGCTTAGAGATCCTAAGTTCAAACCCCAGTACCACAAAAAAAAAAAAAAAAATACCACCTAGGGACAAGGAGGCGGGAGGATCCTCAGTTCAAGACCAGCCTGGGCCACTTAGCGAGACCCCATCTCAAACAAACACAGTCAACAAACAAGAACCAGCGTCTTCCCCGGGGTGCACGCGGTGACACGCTTTTAAGGCCGAGTTAAACACGCGTTTCTTTGGGCGAAGTGGAAACTCAAGTGGATTTTATTTTTTTCCCAAATTAAGATGATCCTAAAACTGATTTGGGGAGAAAAGAAGAAGAAAGAGAAGGGACACCACGCACGGAGACCGAGCCCCAGAGCGCGGCCCCCCGGCGGGCGTCCTCCCTGGCTACGGGGGATTTCTGTCCCCGGATCTCTAGGGTCGCGTCTACACCGAGTGTTCTCTGACGCAGAGGTTTTTAACAAATAGCTGCATCGTGCTTCACTCTTGCGAGATCCATTTTCACTTGCGCGGGGTCGCGCCTGGCCCTCTGTGACCCGCGCTGCTGTGACAGATGACCTCGTCCTCTGCTGTGATCTCTTACAGAAAAATAGACTTAAGGAGAGTCAGAGGTCCCGCTTATGGTGACAAAAGTCACCGAGCTTGTGTTACGGGCCGACACCGTGCTTCATTTACTTCCCATAAATGGGGGCCCTTGAGGACGAGGAGGTGACAAGGGGACACCACAGGTCCACCTGCCGCAGGAGGACGTCCGTTGTCCCCCAGCCCTGCAGACTTGGGCTGGTGTTCCTGCTGGCTGTGCTGTTGGAGGGAGGAAGTGACAGATCACATCTCCGTTGTGACCACCGACACCGCTCGCAGCTCAGCCGCCTGTTCCCGAGTCGTCTGAGGGGAGTGACGCCGGGGTGTCGGGGACCAGCTGTGGGGTCGCGGGTCCCACAACACACCCTGCCAGGCAGCAGTGGCACCAAAACAGAAAATGTCCAGCCAGACCTGTGAGACCAAAACTTTCAGCAAAAGGCGAGAAAAAAGTAAAAGAAAGAAGAAGTGCACTTGCCACCCGCTCGGAACCAAGCCTTCCCGTCATTACTGAACGCTTCTCGTTTCTGCCGGGCCGGGATTTGAACTCAGGACCTCCACCTCCAGCCACTCCACCAGCCCTTTTCTGTGATGGGGTTTTTAAGATAGGGTCTCAGGAATGATTTTTCTGGGCTGGCCTCCAACCGTGTCTGAGCTCTGGCCCTGGGCACAGCTGGGGACAAGAGACGGGCGTCCACCTGACGGGGGAGGGAGGGGACCGTCCCTCGTCTCCCGTGACCTTCTGTTCCCCGCCCTGCACAGGACAGTAAGCGTCACACTGAGACTTCGCTCCAATGTGACCAGGCCATTGTCCCCGGCCGGTGGCCTCGGGCATCAGTGTAAGTGGGGTGCAGGTTTCAGAAGCCCCCGTCGCCTGCCTCGGGGTTTGGGGGTGGTGCTGCCATGACAGGAGGTTGACAGCCTCGGCTGGGGGACTTCAGGGACACAGAGCTGGGTCTCAGCCGTTCTCCCTCAAGGTGAAAGAGGGAGAAAACACCCGTTCCTCCCCCAGCCCGGTGTCACTACCCACAGGACAACAGCCACCCCCCCCCCCACCGGCTGTCACCTCAGCTTTTTTCAGGCAGGAAGGGCTCATGAGGAGTGGCCTTGAGAAGAGAGAGGGACGCCCGTGTCCCGCCACCTCTGCCTCTGGGACTTGTTATTTTTGTCTTGTGAAAAACGTGGAATTTTTCTCGGGGCGCTTTGCTTCCCGCCTGGCTGTTTTGCGGTGTGACGTTGAGGATTTCTGAAAATTCTGCTGTCACCCTTAAGTTTATTCACAAAGTGAGGACTGCCCACTGCGTCCTGGTTCAAAAGTCCCAGCTCCTCAAACATGGGGTCAGCTCCCCCGCTGTGACAAAACAGTAAGTGTCACCTTTGTCTTCTGGGGCCATCAGGGGAGGGAAGAGGCCGTAATTCTTCCCCTTGTGGAGGTGACAGCTTCACGTCCAGCTGTTATCCAAGTCTGGTCTTCTGAGCATTTAGAGGAAGAGCCTGTGTCCCCTGGGCTTGGGCGTCCCCCCGGCTGGTGTCAGCCAGTCCTGGAAAGAAATGAGCTCGGCTGACCTTGGCCAGAACCATTTGCCCCGACTACAGGCCCTAAAAATAAAACACCAAGGGCCAGGGGTGCAGCTCAGTGGAATCCACCTTTCTTTCTCTTTGTGGGACTGGGATTTGAACTCAGGGCTCTGCACTTGCTAGGCAGGAGCTCTACTGCTAGGCTACACCCCAGTCCATTTTGCTCTCTTTATTTTGGAGATGGGGTCTCAGGAACTATTTGCCCAGGCTGGCCTTAACCTCCATCCTCCTGATCTCAGCCTCCCTAGTAGCCGGGATTACAGGCGTGAGCCACCGCACCCGGCTCCTCAGCATCTCTCTGACTCCATCCGTTTGGGGAACTGGCAACAGAAGCCTTGCTCATATTTGCACAGAGAGTTCGTAATTAGCTGTGGAGCATTTTGAGAAACTTCCCCGCAAAAGATGCTACAGAAAAATAAATTATATCGTATTGTGTCGTGCTCTGACGGAGAGAGAGAGAGAGAGAGAGAGAGCGCAGCCCGCTCCCTGACCCGGCTTTGCCATTCTGAAAATTGCTATTCTCATCTTGATGGTGGGGTCTTTTGAACCTCAGAATTGGTTTTCGGGGGACAGAGCAGTTTTTCCCAACCCCGTCTTTTTCGGGAGGGTTTCATTTACCGGAGTGATTTTGCTCCGGTTGCGATCGGCTGGAAATCGCCTGACTCGGTTTATTTTGTCTGCGTGGTTCCACGCGAAGCATCCGGGCCGAAGTCACACGGGCACGAGAAACGCTGCGTGGATGGAGCTGCTTGGAAACCGACTGCCGGACAAAGCCAGGTTCAGACCAGAGCCATTGGCTTTAGGGTCCCGCAGACAGTGGGGCTCCGTTTGCTTCAGCTGTCACAGCTGGCCTTTGTCGCTGGCTGAGGGTGACATCCAGACGGTGGCCAGCTCATTAGGAATTGCAGCCTTTTGTTTCCTTGTACACAAAGCTCTGCTTCCCAGTCTTCCTCGGTTTCTCTGCAGGAAGCAACAAGGCTCTGGGGGAGTCGGGGTGCCGGCCCTGGACCTGCCCTGGACCACCTCGCTGTGACGCAAGCCGGGGTGCACAGACAGGGACCGAGCGTGACAAGCGCCACTCTGAGGACAGATCCAAGTCCCTGGAATAGGAACAGGGTGTCCCCTGTGGGTGGGACGTGGAGAGGCCCCGTGATGGAGCCCAGCCTCGCCAGGACGCGCTCACCGCTGAGCGGCAGGCCCAGCTCTGGCCCGGGCTTCCCTCAGAAGTGACTGCAGCGGTGGCCCGAGAGGCTGAGTGGACGTCCTGCTGGACCCCAGCCGGGTCATCATCCAGCCTGGACAGGTGTCCTGGGACCCCAGAAACCTTAAAAAGCGGTCACTAGAAATGCACGGGTCCACTCTGTGTTTCGCCCCAGGCTTCATTTCAGGAAGCCTCGTCCTAGTCTCTGACTGATGGCCGCCGGGCTGAGCCTCCTGACGCTGTGTCACTCAAGTGTCCCCAGGAATGAGGACGCGACAGCCATCCCTTGGCCACACCACACGATGCAGGAATTCGCCACGGTGAACCCTCCTGTACAGCAGAGCGTCCGTTTTTAGTCTGTGTCCGAAGGCCTGGGGCTTTAGGCGAGTTTTGCATTAAAACAGAACGCTCACTGATCTTCTGGATGGGCTGCAAAAATGGCTCCCTGTCCCCACTGCTCCCAGCAAGGCGCCCTGCACCTGGTGACTGACACCATCTCCCACCAGCAGGTGGCGCCAGTTCACACCTGCGCGGCCAGCCTGGACACGTGACTTGCTGGAGCCAATAGGATGCCGGGAAAGAGAGAGCCGGCCAATCAGGAGTCCAGGCTTCAAAGAGTCTGTGTGGGCCCTCTGCCGTCACCATGGCAACAAGCCCTGCCAGGGGTAGAGGACCAGCCATCGGTGCAGTCCTGGAGGCTGCGAGTTCAAGGTCAGGGTGTGAGCAGGCGGCTTCTTCCTGTGTCCTCACAGGGTCGTCCCCCGTCTGTCAGTCTGTCTGTCCCCACCTCCTTTCTTACAAGGACACAAGTCTTATTTGTCAGTGCCGCCATTAGGGTGACTTCACTCACCTGGTGAAGCCCCCGACTCCAAACGCAGCGCTGTCCTCAGGCGGGCGGCTCGCGGGACTGGGCTCTCAGCCCAGCGGGGGGACGAATGGCCGCCACCCCTGCCGAGTGCCTCTCCGCTCTCACTGGGACCCTGAGCCGGGCCAGCGGGGTCCTGGGGTTTTGTAACTTCACACCCAGGGCCAACGGGATGTCACATGCCAGGCCCGGCCACCACCCCTGCACGCCAGATGAAGCGGCCTGGTGACCGAGAAAGGTTTATGACACGACTGGGGACACAGGCCGCAGCCTCACCATTGCAGGTCATCGTCCTCATCTGGAGGCCTCTGTCCTGCAAGTCCCCACTGTTCCTTGTGGGAAGTTTCGGTCCCTTGTCATAAAGAGGTCATCAGTCCTGTCCTTTCTGGAATCTAGGCTGATTGCAAAGTGACTGCAAAGAGAACGGCTGAGAGCAAAGACAGATGCACAATGGCGGCAGGGACGCCAAGCTTCTCCTGTGTTCAGTTCACTCTGGGCCCAAGCGAGGGGTCAGCGCTTGTCACACGCAGTCCGAGCCTCTGACGGCCACGTGCACGGCGCAGTTGACATCACCTCCAGGCCCTCAGGTCAGGCTGGGCCCTGGCCCCGCAGACCTGGAAGGAACAGCAGCCACCTTCTCCCCGGCAGGAAACCCACTGACTTCTTACCGAGCCTCCAGAGATCCTCCTGCTCCCAGCCTCCCGGGCAGCTGGGATTACAGGCGTGAGCACCGGCGCCCGGTCCATAAAGCCAGCATTCCCAGCGCGCGGCTTGTGACCCTGGAGGCGCGGCTCACGTGGAGAGGTGACGTGGAGAGGTGACGTGGTGACGTGTTCTGATCCCACTGTGGGGTGAAGATCAGGTCAGCAGAGCCCGGGGACTGTCTCAGGACGCTTTGACGTTACCCGGACCCTAAGTTTAATCGAGACTGCCCACATGCCGAACACCAACCGGCTACATTTAACACAAGTCGCCTGCACACGGCAGGTGCTCGGTCGCTCCCGTCAGCGACCGTCCATCGCACCCGCGTGCGCTCGGCACACGGTCACGAGGCGTGCCTGGATCAAACCCACCCCTCTTTCTTTGTCTAGTCCTCCTCCGTCCCCTGCCCCTTTTCACAATCCTAGTTCACACACACTCCAGTGTACTTCAGCCTTACCCCCCCCCCGCACCCCAAGCAGTCCCCACAATTTTTTGGCAGCACTGGGATTTGAACTCAGGACTTTGCACTGGCTGGACAGGAGCTCTACCACTTGAGCCACTCCACCAGCCCTTTTAGCTTTAGTTATTTTTCAGATGGGGTCTCTCAGTTTTACTCAGGCTGGCCTGAGACCTCAGTCCTCCTAGCTACATTCCTGGAGTCGTTGGGGTCATGGCAAGAACCACTATGCCCAGCTGATTAGTTGAGATGGGGTCTCACTAACTTTTCACCCAGGCTGGCCTCGAGCACCAAACCTCCCAATCTCTACCTTCCTCCCCAGTAGCTGAGATTACAGGCGTGAGCCACCATACTGGGTCCCCTAATTTTTTGACGCGTGCATGTGACTCCATCATCAAACTCATCCCTTCCGATTGGGATCCAGGTTAGCTGGGGTCCTCCAGTCACAGATCCTGATACGAGGACCTGGTGTCCAGGGGGAGGCTGGGGAGGCAGATGGGGTGGGGAACGAGCCCAGGTTGGTTGTGAGGTCGGCCACAGGGGATGCTGGATAGTCAGTCAGGGCTGGGGCCGTGTTGACCCAGGAAGGCCCTGACCCCCACCTCGGCTTCCCTCAGGGACCCTGAAGTGGAAGATCGAGGGGATGGGGCAGAAGCTTAGCCTGCCTGCCACCAGCTGGACCCTCACAGGGGGTTCACAGCCCCCGGAATGGCTAAGTTAATGCATCAGCTGGGCTGGGTCCTGGTCCCCAGATAGGCAGTGGAACCCCAGTCCAGATGTGGCTGTGAAGAGGTGAATTTGTACATCAGTGAACTTTGAGTAAAACCTACACCCTTCCTTAATGTGGGTGGGCCTTACCCTATCAGTTGACGGTCTTAGGAGGAAAAGTCTGGCTTTCCCCGGGGAGGAGAGAATCCTTGTGCTGTCTGGACTGTGACACACACAGCGTCAGGTTTTCCTTGGCACCGAAGAAACACTGGTTTCTTAATATAAATCCATCATCTCTCTCTCTTTCCCTCCCTCTCTCCCCTCCCTCCAATTGGAGCAGGAGAATCTGAAGTGGCCGGATGTGGACAGCACTTAGAGATCCTCACTGTGTCAGCCGGGGGCAGTGGCTCATGCCTGTAACCCCAGCTGCTCTGGGGACAGAGATCAGGAGGATTCCAGTGCCACGCCAGCCTGGGAGAACAGCTAGGAGACCCCATCTCAACTTACAAGCTGGGCGTGGTTGTGCACACCTGTCATCCCGGCTACCCAGGAGGCATAGTGGGAGGATCGCAGATAAACACAAGACTCTGTTTGGAAAATAAGTGAAGCAAAAAAAGTGGTGGAACCCCTGCCTGGCAAGCAAGGCCCCGAGTTCAAATCCTGTATCAACCAGAAAAAAAAAAAACTCTAAAGACAAAATAAAAGGGAATTTCATTCCTTCTCCGACACGAAGTCACAGGGAGGAACAGTTAGGGACCTTATGACTTCTTCATAAGGCCAGGGCCGAGCTGAACCATGGTGGCCACCAAAGTCACCAAAGGAGACAGCGCCCCCTGGGGGCGGGAGGAAGAGCAGACAGCGGGGGGGGGGGCGGGGGGGGCAGAAGGGACAATGGCCAAGGTCATTAGAGCTTGATCGGGCGACCTCACTCCTCAAAGCCCCGTGTCCCTCCTGTCCCCCTCAGCGGGTCTGTTTGTGACCCAGAGCTCAGGTGGGAAAGGTGGCTTGTCACCTAAGCTGTGCCACCTTTCCTCATCACTGTCCCTTGAAGCCCCGAGTGAGTCCATCCTGAGCCGGCGGCCAGCCTGGGAGCAGGGAGGAAATGAGTGACACGGTCACCATCCACCCGAGGACGCTTGTCACGGCAAGCCAGCGGGGTGGGGACAACAGCGCCATTTCACGGGTTGGGGACCGAGCTTGCCACAGCAAACCTGCTACTTTTGGGGTCAAGGTCATGAGCTGTGAGGTCACGTTCCCAAAGAGTCCCACGTGCACGGACAGACGGGCGAGGGCACGTCCACGGTCACCGAGATGCTGGACCGGGTGGGGGGACGACACCTGTCTCCCTGACCCCAGAAATGGCGTCACCCCTGCTGGCCCCCACGCCCGCCCTGCAGAAGGAACTCTTTCCAAACCCGCCTGTCCCCAGCTTCTGAAGGCCTTGTGCGGGTCAAAGGGCAAGGCGCTTATTTGGGGAAATATTTTAAATTTCAGAAATATTTCTGACATGGTGGCACCTTGTCAATCAGAGGTGGCCTTGCCTCTGACCTCGTCTTCTGTCTTGTTTGGGGGACCCCACAGCAGACCCTAAGTCAGACCCGACCCCAGGCCATGTTCCCGCACAGGTGACCCCAGAAATCCCAGTCGTCACGGGGTGGGGGACGTGAAGCCAGCGGGTGGAAAGTGTTTGTGACGGCCACCGGGAGCCATCAGAGCTCTGGGGACACAGGGTTCAAAGCCAGCTGCCATGGGCCACGCAGAGCCCTGTGCCTCGACTTCCCCACAGCCCTGGGCAGAGTCAGGTGGAGGCCGGGAAGGTGGAGTTCCATCCTCAGAGGCTCAGGTGCGGCCCGTGGCTTCCAGGACGCTCAAGGTCACAGCCGTGCCTGGCCAGCTCAGCGATGGCCTCGCTGTGGCCGCGGCTGAGGAGCAAAAACCACAGACGCCAAGTTTCACTCTGAGGCCGCGGAGGGAGAGGTGGCAGTGGCCACGGAGCTCAGAAGAGAAAGCGAAAGAGACAGCCACTGCCCTGGCCCCGTGGGTTGAGATGGGGTCTCTTGCTTTTGTCTGGCCTAAACCAAGCCGCTCCGATCTGCCTTCCCCACATAGCTGGGGGACATGGGCGCCAGCTTGCTAGACACTGGTTGAAGTGAGGACACAGGATTACAGGTGAGAGCCACTGCACCCGCCCGGCTGCAGAGAATTTAAAAGCAGCCGTAAGGGCCAGGCATGGTGGCACACTCCTGTAATCCCCGCTGAGGATTGCGTTTTGAGCTCTGCCTGGGGAAGAGACCTTATCTCACACACGAGCTGAGCGCAGTGGTGACAGCTATAATCTCAGCTGCTGGGAGGCAGAGTAGGGGTGTCACAGGGCCAGGCTAAAGCCAGAGACCCCATCTGAAAAACAGGCTAAACGCAAAGGGGCTGGGGAGCAGCGCAAGTGGTAGAGCAGTGTGAGGCCCTGAGTTCAAATCCCAGTGCCACACAGAAGAGGAATCCTAAAACCAACTGGAAGTCGGTCTACTACCATCACTGTACCCGGAGCCTGTGGTCAGCTGTCCCTCTGGCTGTCCTGTCCTCTACCCATTCACCACAAGCACACGAGCCTCAAAAGCACGTTTTTATGAACTGAACTTTAGTGGGAATTCCAGTCGCCTGTGACCGTCCCAACGCAGCCGCCAGCGCCCGGTGTGACAGCAAGGTCAGGCCACAGGGCCCGGGCGTCCACCTGCTGGAGGCGCCGGCCAAGGTAGTTGTGCAAGAAAAAGAAATGACAGGTCCGATCGTCACTGTGAGGTGACGCGGAAGCCATGAACCTTGTCCCAGGGATGTCGGTCCGTCTGTCTGTCTGTCTGTCTGCCCTCCTGCCGTGGTGCGCAGGCCTGTGTCCCACCAGCTGCAGGCGGAGCTCTCGGCCCCCAAAGTGGCATGGCGTCCGGCCCTTGTCCCCTTGTCCCCAGCTCCAGCTGAGTGTCACCATGACCAGCAAAGCAGATGAGGTTCCTGACACGTCCCCAGCACAGGTGCGCCGAAAGTCCTGGGACAAGTGACGCCGCTGCGGTGACAGGTCGCTGTCCACGCTCACAAGGTGACAAGTGGCGGGCGGCATCCACGCTGGCTGGGCGATCCTGCAAATTGGCGCCCGGGGGACGCTTGGGGACACACATGGGCGAGCGTCTGAAGTGACAATCCCAGACACCACGGCATCCGTGTTTTAATGAGCCCTGAGTCCCCAAGACCAGACGTCACTCAGGCCACTTCCGCAGCGGGGGTCACTCGGTGACTTTCTCTGAGAGCGGGAGGGCGGTTGGAGCAAGTGGCCGGCCAGGTGGCGGAGGGTCACAGCTAAGTGGCCTCCATGTTTAAACAAAGTCCGCGGGAGGTGACACAGCACCTTTCGAGACTCGTCCCCCAAAGCGTTAGTCCCCAGCGGTGGCTCACGCGCCTGGCCACTGCGTGCTCGTTAATTTACTGTCAGAAACAGAGCTCAGGTGAGAGCTGCCCTAACGCTGATCCCCTGAGAAGGACGGCGATGGCCAGGTGTCCGGGACGGTCACCATCTGTCCCTCGGGAGGAGGACGCTGTGGAACCCTCAGGAGCGGTCAGGGGAAGGTCACGGTGAAGATGGAGCTGGCGGTGGGCGGTGACGAGTCACCACGGACGGCCACCCGGGCTCGTTTTGTTCTGCACCGCGGGACGTGAAGGTGCACGCGTTTTTTGCAGTGCTGGGATTTGAACTCAGGGCCTCCTGAGTTTTGTGACGGGTGTTTTGAGATTGTCTCAAACTGTTTTCCCAGGCTGGCTTTGAACCGCGATCCTCCTGGTCTCTGCCCCCCGAGTGGCTGGGATTACAGGCGTGAGCACCGGGCCTGGCTTAGACGGTTTTGGGGTGTCTGTCACTACAGAGAGTTCTAGAAGCACTGCCTCAGGGACCCCGGGAGAACCAAGGCCGGGCCTCGCCGTGGTGTCACAGGAGAGGCGTCCTGGCCACTGACCCTGCGAGGGAGAAAGAGGCCACACAGTGGAAGTGGAGGAGGGAAATGGGGCGCCCCCCCCCCGAGACCCCAGGACAGTGTCCATGTGTCACTTGAGGTCTGTCCTTCTGTCCACTCCTGCTCTGACCTGGCTAATGGGACAGTCCCAAGTGGAGACCCAAAGCCAGGCCTAAGCCACCTGCGCCTGCACCTGACGCCTCCCACCCACAAATCCTCTCTCCCTCTCCCTCTCTCCCTCCCTCTCCCTCTCCCTCTCTCTCTCTCTCTCTCTGTCCCCCACTGTTGTTTGCTGTAATTTTTCAAACACGGAGGTAAACTGCACGCGGAGCCCTCGCTCACACTGTGGTCACGTCCACCCCGGGGTCACCGCTCTGCATTACCAACTACAGAAAGGGGCGGCTTGGGCCTGGGGACCAGTGGTGACAGGAATGCCGTCATTCCAACTCCAGCCAAAACCACAGACGTGCAATCGCCCATCTCCAGCCAGGCGTGGTGGCTCGCGCCTGTAATCACAGCAGCACTTTGAAGCCGCCAGGGCAAATAGCCCCGAGACCCCATCTCAACAAGTAAGCTGGACGTGGCGGAGCCGCCTGTGACCCCAGCTACGGTGAGGAACATTAAATGCGAGGCCTGTCACCAGGCTCTGCGGGGCAAAATAAAAAAATGAGACCCCATCTCTAAAATAAGAACACAATGAGCTGGTGGAGTGACTCAAGTGGAAGAGCGCCTGCCTGGCAAGTGTGAGGCCCTGAGTTCAAATCCCAGGACCGCCAAAAAAACCAGAATAACTCCGTCCATTGATAAGATTTTGAAAATGCATCAAAAAGAAAATTTTAAAAAGGACAGATGGCTGGGTGGACAGATTGCCACCTGCACCTCCATCAGGAAATCTGAAAACCAGAAAGGCCACCTCTGCGTCCCCATGGACAGGCACGACTGCCACCAAGGTCATGGTTCTGCCGCCCTGCGAGGGGGACATAGGGGACAGGCGGGGACATGTGGGGGGGCGGATTCCTGTGAGACGACTTACAAATCCGTCACACTCGGTGCCTAATTTGTGCACGTGGCCGACGCAGAAGTCTTTTGTCATTTTCCCCTGGCCGAGGGATAACGGGGAAAGGTGACGATGAATGGCGGTGACACACGGAGGACACCGGCCTGCTGTTTATTTTAGGGACTTTCTCTCTGTGGTCTGTGGCTCCTTTTCTGCAGGACGCAAGCTCGTGTCACCTGCAGTCCCCTGGCCACACGGGTCACCATGGCTGTCCCCGTCCCTGTCCTCGTCCCCCATCCTTGTCCTTGTCACCCAGGCCAGGGCCACAGCCCTGACTTCAGCTCATCTTCTGACGTGGCTGCCATTTCCTGAGTGTCTGTCCCCACAGGTCACCTGTTCAGAACCAAGAGGGAGGAAGGAGGAGGAAAGGTAAACTGAGGCAGAGGGGAGGAGACATTCCGCGGATCCCAGGCTTCGTACGGATTCCAATCAATTAATTAATTAATTCTTTTTTGTGCTGTGGCCGTTCCGGGGAAGGTTTGGGGACAGTCACGTTGGAGAAGCCATGACCAAGAGAAGCAGTCAGGATCCTTTTAGGATCAGCTCTGTGGGCTTTTGGGGGAAAATTCCTAAAATCACGGCGCCCAGAAACCACCGGCTCTGTGACCCGATTGTCCACCAATCATGGCCGGACGGGGGGACCGATGGGTCTCTGTTCTGGGACACAGTGTCCTTGGGGAGTGTCACACCCCGGGGGACCCGGGAGGGTGCTGACCACCAGGTGGACCCCAGGAAGCTTCCAGAACACACGCGGAGGGAGGATGAGGGGGACTCGGAGTGGGGGAGGCTTCCTGCCCTTGTGGGACCCCCGCCTCCTGCTGTGACAGCGTCTAGAATTTCTCCAGGGCCGATGCCACCAAAAGGACCCCCCCCCCCGCCCCCTAGAACCGCCCTGGAGACGCCCCCTGAAGGCCACACCTGGACCCCCAAGACTTTCTGAGCTGACAGTCCAGGGTGGGCCTGGCTTCATCAGAGGCAGGTGCCAAGCCTCCTTTGTCACTTCAGTGTCCCCCTCCCCCTGCCCACAGGGCCACCTTGTCACCCCTCCCCCTCTTCCTTCTCTAAAACCTTTTGCATTTTTTTTAAGTCTCATTTCCTGTGGGGTTTTGCATTTCCCTCCCGCGCGCCCCTCCCAGCCGATGACACACTTTCTCTCCTCCTGGGTCCTGTTGCCTCCTCTGGCCCCAGGACACCCGCGACCCTGCAGAGAGCTCTGAGCCAGTTCAGTCTGCCCTGGGCCGGACGGGTGGTGGACACAGGAGGAAGCTGGGCAGCCTGCCTGGAGGAGGCGTCCAAGGCGTCCCCTGAGGAACCGGCTGACCATGAGTGTCCCAGGTAGGAGCAGCAGGACCGCGGTGCAGGAGGGAGAGGAGGGGACAAGGTGGGGATACCGAGGGGTTGGAGGGGAGTTTGGAAGGCGCAGATCCCTCCTGTCCCCACTCCTGCCCCATCCGTGAGCCAGTCTGTCCCCCCTTTCCTTCCCACACCGCCCTGCGTCTCCCTGGTGTCGTGCGGACGTCCCCAGGCTCCTCAGAAAGGAAGGAGATGAATGGGGGGGGGAGAGGCCAGCAGGGTGGCCCTGGGTGATGCTCCTGTCCCCAAGGCCAGAGCAGGGCTCAGGACACCTGTGAGGCCCCAGAGAGGCCGGAAGTTTGCAACCCACAGGGCCACGTGACTCACAGGCTCCAGGGGCCGAGGACATGGGGGTCCCCAGTGGGGGAAGGGCAGTGGTGGCCTCGAGCCCAAGGTCACCTGAGAGTGCCCAGGCCAGGCCCGATGCGGCCACTAGAGTTGTCCCTTGGGTAGGCCAGGACGTACACGGGGACGGTGGTCTCACTGCAGAGTCTTGGCCCAAACTGCACAGCCAGCTTTGATCAGTAGCCTGAAAAAAAATGGTGACGTTTATGATTTCTCTGGACGGTGAAAGGTCACCCCCGCCTTCCAGAATGGGGGAGGACACTTATTTTGTGCCTCCTTGGGTACAACGGGTGCCAAAAGACAGGAATTCAGCTCCAGTTGTGCCCAGGACAATTGTCCCACCCGTGTCACCGGGAGGCACGGCACCTGTGTGGGGTTTTATGAAAAACTGGTGACGTCACTGAAACTTACAAAGCGGGCAAATTCACAGGGAGAATTGTTAAACCCTCAGGGGACAGTGTGGTGGCCAGAAGCACAGAAAAGTGTCCTGTGGCCATTGTTGTCGCCACCTGCAGGACTTCCTCGTCCCCCACCCCACCCCTGCCCCTTCTGTCTGTAGAGGTGACAGCTCTGGGGACCTTGTCCAAGTGGAACCCCGAAGCCCCTGACCCCTGTGTCTGATGACATCAGTGAGCACCGTGTCCCGATGGTGGCCGTGCTGCAGTCGGTGCTGGTCAGCGCGCTTGTTCAAGGCTGAGTAGTACTCCGCGTGTGGAGAGCACATCTTGTCCTGTACGTGATTTTTAATGACCTCCAGGCACGCCGTAACCTCAGCATCCGCCAGGCTGAGGCGGGAGGATGGTGCGAGTTCGAGGCCAGCCTGGTTAGGTACTGGGACCGTCTCAAGAGCAGAGATTCCGGGCTGAGGTTGTGCGAGCGGAACGAGGCTGCGTTTCCTCCTGGGCGGGCGATGGAGAGGAAGCGACTTCTGTGTCACCGTGTGAGGTGGCACTGGGGAGGCGGAGGCAGACCCCACCTCAAAAAACCAAAGGGTGACAGCAGCAAACTGTCTCTCCGCTTTGAAGATGGCGTCTCTGGTCATCGGGAGGGGACGGGGACGGGGACGGGGACACACTCATGTCCCACGTAGGCCGAGCCCAGCGGCCACCCTGAAATTTATGTTAAAACATGCGAACATGGCCGAGGCGGGTCACCTCCCCCAGGGCTGGGTCTGTGCTGTGTGACCTCGGCCGGCCTCGTCACCCTGGGGCTCTCGGGGTCAGGACGAAAACGCCCCCTGGTCAGCCAGGTCTTTTTGGTTTCTTTACAAAGCAAAGTGACCCGACGTGACCCTCGAGCCTTTGCTCCACCGCCAGGCCTGGCTGGGGTCAGAGGGCAGCGCTTGGAGCCCCTTGGGTGACCTGGTGCAGCCTCAGTTTACCCGGCTGCAGCCGCCCTCTTCCTGGGGGGGGTGAGGACTGAGGTCATCGTAGTGACCACCGGGAACAGAAGGGGGGGACTCGGCTTTCGGGAAAAGGCTTTTTGTCTGTGGTTTGGTTTTGGGGTGCTGGGGGTGGACGGCAGGGTCCCTCGCGCTGGCAGTGACCTCACCACCCCAGCCCCAAAGTTCACCTCCTGTTTTAAGATGGGGTCTCGCTAACTTGACCGGGACTGGCGTCAAAGTCAAGATTTCCACAGCTGGGATTACAGGCAAGCCCCACCGTGCCCGGCCCACGTCCTCGGTCCTCCTCGTGGACTCCGGCCTTAGCGACAAGCGTGCGTCTCTGGGGGCTCTCCGAGGACATTTCGTGGCCTCTGTGCCCACAGTGTCTGGTGACAATTCTGGGTGTGCGTGGCTGTGGCACCTTTCAGCTCTGCTGTCTTGACCTTCGGCGTCTTGGTGTTCTCACATTCAGCACCATCTTGGTGAAAATAGTCAATTGATAAACATTTCTGTGATTTGCATTTTTTTGGTGACACTGGGACTCGAACTCAGGGCCTGACACCTCCTTGGCCAGCTATCATGTCATGAGCCGCTCCCCGGCCCTGCTTGCTTGTAGTTTGGTTTTTTTTTTTTCAGAGTTCTCAAGCTTTTGCCCAGGGCCAGCCTTACACCTGGATCCTCCGACCTCTGCCTCCCGAGTCAGCCGGGATTACAGGCGTGCATCACCACGATTTGCATCTTGGGGCTGCTGTCGTGGGACCCGTTCCAATGCTCTCGTACATCTTCAGAGCAACGTTTATTTATTCCTTATTTTTAATTAATCTGACAGCAAACAGAAGCCCAGGGCCAGCATGACCCGAGGTTCAGTGGATTGCTGCTTTATTGACACGAGTGAGTATGTGACTGACTCACTGAGATCTTCTGAAAACCCCTGTTCCCTCCAGGCGCCCTGTCCCCGCTGCGGGGCTGTGATGGCAGCGCCCAGCCACGCTCAGTTGAGGTTGAGATGGGGTCTTGCTAGCTTGCCTGAGCTGGTGTTGAGCCGAATATCCTCCTGAGCTCTGATCCTGAGGAGCTGGGATTACAGTATTGAGCCACCCAGCCTGGCCTGTTTGTTGAGATGGGGTCTCGCTAACTTTCACCCCAGGCTGGCCTCAAACCGCAGTCCTCCCAATTTCCACCTTCTGAACAGCGGGAATCGCAAGCATGTGCCACCGTGCCTGGCCAAGGACCACACTTTTCCTACCCACCAAGTGGATGCCGTGCCTGTTTCCCCACAATGTGAAGGCGCCCTGGGGCCCTTGCCGAAGCTGCCACCGTATGTCACCGGCTCTCAACACACTTAATGGCCTCCCTGGGTTGGTTCTGGAATCCAGGTCTGAAGTGACCGCCACTGGAGAGGGAGAATGGAGTCACAGGTGACAAAGTCGCCATGGTGGGGACAGGACGGGCTGAATCGTGTGTCCCCAACCATATTTTTAGAAGTGGTTCTTTAAAGAGAACTCGGAGTTTGGGGACATGGCGTCAGGTTGCCAGGCGGGGCCTGAAGCCACTCCGACTGCAGCAAATGTCGGAAGAGGACGTCAGGACACAGGCACAGGGACGACCGCGTGAGGACACCGCGACACGGGGACCTCACAACTCAGAGAGAGCTCGGCCAAGCCAGCCCCGTCTATGTCCCCGTGACACGGCCACCACGGTGCTGGGTGGCAGAGGTCGGGGACGGTCGCGTCCAGTCACACGGCCTCCAGAAAGGGCCGCTTCTGCGGACGTCGAGCTTGGCCTACGGAGGAGTGCGGTGTCACTGTCACCTGACAGCTGTCATTGTCACCGCAAGTGTGTGGCCACTGCAGGCCTGGAGCCCTGGCTGTCCTCGTCACCGTCCCCACCGTACCGAGCGCCCAGGGGCTTCTGGAGCTCGGGTCCGTCATGGAGGACCCCGGCTGGCGTCTGTCCGTCCTGGCGTCTGTCCGGTGGCGGGGGAAGAGGACGGATGGCCGCGCGGGGCGGCCCCACTCACTTTTCCCGCCGCAGCCCTAAGGGGAGGACGGGGACGGGGACGGGGACGGGGCCGGCTCGGCATAGAGCCTCAAATCACCCGTCACCTCGTCGGGCCCCAAACGGCCGAGTCCACGGGCCTGGGCCCCTCCCGACCCGACGTCCGCACGGCCTCGGAGAACTTTGCAGCGTGGCCGCCTCATGGCCGGACGCGGCGGCTCACGCCTGTAATCCCAGCCGCTCGGCGAGGGTGAGACCGGGCTCGGCGACAGACGCCTGCCTAGCGAGCCGTGGCCGCGAGTTCGAGTCCCGCTGCCGCTGAAGGAGGAAGAGGGACCTGCGGCGGCTCACGCCCTTCACCACGGCGGAGGAGGCAGCCAGGGGAGGACCACGGTGTGAGGCCAGCCCCGGGCAAAGGCCAGGGAGGCCCCAACACCCCCGCGTCCAGGTCCAGAGCAGGGAGGCGGTGGCCGCCACCGGCCGCCATGCTCGCTTTAGGTTTGGGGCGGGGGAGGCGGCACCGACATCAAGCAGCCCCTGTGACAGGTGTGTCCCGGGGGCAGAGGTGGCCACACCGGGTCAGCACGGCTCGCGGGCCTCGTCCCCTTCAATCCACGATGGCCGCCGAGAAGGAACCTGGGTGGGGCCCTGAGTTCAAGTCCTGCCCACAAACCCAACGACTGTGCGTCTGCATGCCACGTGTCCCTATGGAGGACATCGGGACGGGGTGTCCGTCTGTCTGTGCCACACAGCAGGCAGAAACTTCCAGGAATCAGTGCCTCGGCTCCGGGTTTCGGTCCAGCCTCAGTGGACCCGAGGTGCGGCAGAGAACCACGGCAGCTGGGGCGCTGCAGCCTGTGACCCGGAAGCAGAAGAGGAGCAACAGGAAGTGACCCGGACAGGATGTGCCCCTCCAAGTCGCACCCCCGGCAGCCAGGCCCCGCCCCCTATGGTTCCACGCCCCGAATGGGCCGCTCAGATCCTGAGTGCAGGAGGCCCGGTGGTCGTGACTCCCTCACCGACGCCCCACGGGGGCTGTGACTCTCCGTCCGCTTGACTTGGCCATGAAGGTGACCATGGCAGGGGGCTCCCGTCTTGTCCCGCCTGGACGGTCAGCTGGCCGTGTGGGCTGCCACGACAAAACGCCAGGAACCACGCCGCTCCTCGCGGTGTCCAAGGTGACAGCAGATTCGATGTCTCGAGAGGCCGCGCTGCGGCACAGCGGGCGCCTCCTGGCTCCTACATGGCGGCCTTGGGGCCTCTAAGAGGACCCACCCCGCCAGGCAGGTGAGGCCCCTGCCATCACAGGGGCTGGGATTTCAACAGACAGACTGGGGACAGGGGTGACACAAACCCCGGGATTTGAACCCAGGGCCTCACCCTTGCCAGGCAGGCGCCCTGCCACTTGAGCCGCTCCACCAGCCCTGCTTTGTGTTGGGTGTTTTGGAGCTAGGGCCTCACGAACCCTCTCCCCAAGTTGGTCTCCATTCATGGTCCTCCTGATCTCGGCCTCCTGAGTAGCTGGGATTGCAGGCGTGAGCCACTGTGCTCACCTGTGCCAACCCTGGAAACCTTTGCCACTCGAACGCCTGCAGCCTGCTCTGATAATAAGAGGCTCTCGTCTGTCGGCCATTGGTTCTGTTCCCAACACTGTTCCAGGCAGCAGCCTCAACGTCCTCATTTGGTTCCATTCGTCCCTCAGCCGCGGGTCTTTTCATCGTCTCCGAGTCAAGATGACGACACCCAGCGGCTCGGCGCTTCCACCGGTCACATGCTCGTCTGTGACGTGGGCTGTCCTTGTCCTTCTGTCCTTTCTTCTGTGTTTCTGGACTTTTCTTCGTGGCTGGTCGGCTGCGTTCTCACACGACAGACGCCTGCCTGGCCATGGCTGCCATTTTCACCCCAACGTGCTGTTCCTCACCAGGAAGGAGCTTAAATTGTGATGTTCCCGAACACGTTAGGACTTCCCAAGTGACACTGGCGTGTGACATTTGAGAAGAGGCCTTTCGGAGCCAAGGTCAGAAGCATTTTCCTTCTAACACTTTTGGGATTTATTCTGCGATCGCTAAGTCATTGATCTATCTGAAGACTGATTTGGCAAGGAGCATTTCTGACGAAGACTTCTTTCATTCACGAGGCTGTTTGCCAGCACCCAGCGTTATTCAACTGACTGTCGTTCATTGAGATAATTACGTTTTTGCATCATTGTGACCTAACATTTTGGGGGTTTTTATGCTGGGACTGGGGTTTGAACTCAGGGCTTGTCGCTTGCAAAGCAGGTGCTCTGCCGTGTGAGCCGCACGCTCGGTCCATCTTGTGCTGGTTATTTTAGAGATGGGGTCTCTCCCAAATTCTGTGCCTGTGCTGGCCTCCAACTCTGATCCTCCTGCTCTCGGCCTCCGAGGCGCTGGGATTACAGGCGTGCGCCACTGCGCCCGGCCGTCTGCCGTTTATTTTAACTATTCTTTTATTCTGAGCAGCCCCCGCTTTGTCGCTTTTTCTGGGTTCTGGAAGTTTCCTCTGTTCGATCTAGGCTGTGGTCACAGACCAGTCCACCGTGCTTCTTGTGCGAGCGTTTGAGCGACACCTGGACCTCCGTGGCCTGGGCCGATAATGCCAGGTCTTCCGGGGACTCCATAGAGACGAGGTGACTGCTATGAGCACAGGCGTCTTTCGGGGTGACAAGAATGTCCTGAAATTAGATGCTGGTGAATTTTAGTGTTGAATTCTGTCCCAAAGAGGCCGGGGGTTTGCTGAGTGCAGAGATCGGCCCAGACGCAGACACGAAGCCACACAGGTGACCCCGAAACGTGTCACTTGTGTCTGACACTTGTCACCTGTTCCCCACACCCTGCAGGGGTGCCGGGCACTGGGCTGGCCCCGTGTTACTGGTGTGAATAACACGGATGGGGTCTCTCCCAGGTCCAGTAGGGGTATGTGCAGTGTCCCTCACCTGGGGCCCCGAGGCCACCTGAGGACCCGTGGAGCTGAGGGGGAGAAACCACCACCACTTAGCATTTCCTTTAATTATGACTGTGGTGCCACCAGTAGAAACCACCGGGTTTGCAGATCCTATTCTTCAAGGTGTTGTCACAGCTTCCACTGAAGTCAGGGTGGCGTTAGACACCGCCGGTGCGCGTTTCCTGTGTGTCACGACAGAGAACAGGGCCGGGCATGCTGGCGATGCCTGTAATCCCAGCAGGAGGAGATGGAGGGGGAGGAAGGGAGGGAGGGGACAATCATAGAAGCAGAGGCCACAGGACGCCATGGGCAGTGTCCCTTATAAGAAGAGGAAGAGAGAGCCAAGGTGACACAGACGAGGACACAGTGACAAGTGGACATTGAGAGGGACAGCGGGGAGAGTGGCTTCACCAGGAGGCCACCCAGCCCACTTTGACCTTTGACTCTCAGTCCCCCGCGGCCTCTGGGGTCCAGGTACCCAAAGACGGCTGGACGTTTTTTCGCCCTGCGTCCTTGTCTGTCTGACAGGACATTCACGCATGGACCCCGACATTGCCCTCTAGACTTAGGGGTCATGGGACAGCTGACACCTCAGGCCAGGGGTCAGACACACCTGAGTGTGGCTGGGGCTCCAAGAGTCCCTGCTGGGTGACTGTGGGGGGTCCAGGTGACACAGGAGATGCTGTGTGTCCCCTGAGACAGGATTAAAAACACACAGCGGAGTCTTGAGTATTTGCCGGGGTGAACCAGGGACAGCTTTACCAAGAGCCAGCTCTGCATCACAGGGGGCCAGGCCGGTGTGCACGCCTGTAATCCCAGCTCTGCGGGAGGCAGAGGCACGAGGACCATGGTCGGAGGCCAGCGCAGGGCAAACACCCAAGACCCTATTTGAAAGATAACTGAAGCAGAAAGTCTGCGGTTTGGGGGGTTTTGGATTTTTTTTTCTTTTTTGGCAGCACCGGGTTTGATCTCAGCATCTTGTGCTTGCTTGGCAGGCGCTCTACCACCTGAGCCCCTTGCGAGAGGCTGGGATTAAACAGCGCCCCACCACGCCTGGCTTGGCTGAGAGATGGGGTCTCATTAACTTTGTTCCCCAGGCTGACCTCCAATGGCGATCCTCCCCAGCTAAGCCCTCTTAATGGAGGTCGGCAGTTGGATTGGCTGTCGGTGGTTTTGCTTCTGTGTCTATGAGGTGCGTTGAGCCAGGTTAAATCCACCTGGATGACGCCTGGATGTCACAAAGCCTCCGTCCATGAGCGTCCCTGGCCAAGTGCGGCCATTTTGGCTTTGTCTCATTTTCCTGCCCTGTGAATCGAGCCGAGGCCGCGCCGCCACCTGACTCATTGGTGGCCCTGGCGTTTTATTTGAGTCTAATTTGAGGACATGATGCCATTGACGTTTATTTAACCCCTCAGCCCTTGGCACAGAAGATCATTGGGGTTTTCTCTTTAAGCCACTGTCTTGTGAACAGAGCTGAGCGTGGCGGCTCACACCTGTAATCCCAGCTACTCTGGAGGTGGAGATAGGGAGGATCACAGATCGAGGCCAGCCTTGACAAAAAGAAAGAGAGAGAGACCCCATCTCAACAAACAAGATGGGCCTGGTGATGACTCTTTAATCCTGGCTCTTTGGAAGTGGCTGGAATGGTAGAGCAGAGGTCCCTGAGTTCAAATCCCAGTGCTGCCAAAATCCAAGTTTCTACCCAGAAAGTGCAGGCCTGAGGGGCGGCAGCCACGCTTGACCTGGTCCAGGAGGAGGAGAGGGTTTTCAAAGCACACCTGCTGGGGACACTGAGGACACCAAGGACAGAGAGAGAGAGAGAGAGAGAGAGAGGTTTCTAATGAACTCTGGCCACAGACCAAGAGTGACCGGCCCCAGCCGTCCCCACCCCGACAGGCCTTGGCGTTTGGACTGTGTGCAGATGGGACATGGCCTGGGCACCCGCTCACACTGGGACACAGGTCACACGTCGGTGGCCGTCACCCTCTGCTGTCACCAACGTGCGCTCAGACATGAACCATCAGCCTTAATGATTTATGTATATATTATTTTTTGGCAGCACTGGGATTTGAACTCAGGCCCTCGTGCCTGCCAGGCAGGCGCCCTGCCACCTGAGCTGCTCCGCCAGCCCTTTTGGCTTTAGTTACTTTTCAGATAGGGTCTCGCTTTTAGCCTCAGACTGCGGACCTCCCACCTATGCCTCCCCGTAGCTGGGATTACAGCTGTGACCACCACACCCAGCTTATTGGTTGAGATGGGGTCTTGCAAACATTTTCCCGAGCTGGCTTCAAACTTCGATCCTCCTGATCTCTGCCTCCTGAGTAGCTGGGATTACAGGCGAGAGCACTGGTGCCTGGCTGATGTCCCCATCTTTGTCTTGATTCTCCAGTGGGGAGCAGCTCAGAAGCCCAGGGTTGGAAGGGCCTTGGGGTGGGGGCTCCTGGAACCAGGCTGAATCTCAGACCTGAGGACACGGCCCAGGGCCCCCATGGTCCCTCCCTCCTTGCTGTGCTCAGAGCCCACATAGCTGTAAGTTAGCATTTTATTTGCATCCCCTCCCCAGACCCAGATTAAAGAACACGTGCTTCCTTCCAGCCCTGGATGGACTCAGAAGAGGGACAAGGTCACCCAGCTGGTCAGAGCCCTGCCCTGCAGCCATTGTGGGTCCTGTGTGGAGGTCCACAGGTGACACAATGTTCTAGGCAAGGGCAGTCAGGGAGGGCTTCCCGGAGGAGGCGTCGTTGGCATTGGTGGGAGGAGGCCACTGGCTGTGCAGGCGGTGACAGTTGATGGGTGGGGGGTTCCTGAAGTTGCTGTGACAAATGGCCACAACCAAGCAGCTTAAAAACAGTAGAAATTCAGCGGTCCACAGCTCAGGACGTCAGTGCGCCGTTTTCCCCGTTGCCCTGTAGCTCAGGCTGGTCTTGAACTCACGCTCCTGCCGTCTCAGTTCCCTGAGAGCTGGGATTACAGGTGTGCACTGCAACGCCCAGCTCCTTCTTCTGGCTTTTGATGGCGGTTTCCTGGCGCTCTGTTCTTGGCTGTTGTCCTCACGTCACCGCCTCTGGGTCAGTGTTTGCTCTTCTGGTAAAGACACTGTCACTGGTTCAGGTCCACTGTGACCTCATCTTGACTTCCTCTGCCAAGCTCGTCCCCCAGTAAGGCTGTGTTTTGAGCATCTGCGTGGACATGAACGAGGGGGACAAAGCAGAAATGAGAGGTCCGGGTGGAAGGAACAGCCGTGAGAAGAGGCAGAACTGGGCGTCACCGCCCCGAGGCCACCGTGTCTGAGGATGCCACAAAGCCGGTGACAACATCACGTGTCACCCATGGTCACCTTGAAGACCGTCCAAGATTGTTCAGACCAAACAAGGAAAATGGCCACTGACACCTGTCACGGCGGCTCTTGATGTCCATTTGACTGGACTGAGGGACGAGGGGATGTCACAGACCTTGGGGTGTCCAGAGAGGATGGACTGAAAAGGGACAATGCACCCCAACATGGCCACTCTGTCCCCAAGGCTGGGGACCAGGAGGGAACCAAGAGATGAAGGAGGAATCCTGTGAGTGCAGTCTCTCTCTCTCCTCTCTCTCTCTGCGCTCTCTCTCTCTCTCTCTAGTGCCTCCCGAGAATGTCGAGGCCCCCTCCCGCCCACCCCCACCCCCACCCCCACGTGCTCTTCCCCAGTGTTTTTGCCTCAGCCCCAAAAACCAAGGAGAAAGGCACAGAGGATGCCAGGCCCTAGGGAGCAACGAGGTCAAAGTTCAAGTTCAAGCGCAAAACTTGAGCGCCTGCTCAACAAGGTGAAATCCTGAGTTCAGATCCCTGTGCCACCAAAAACCCACTCTGTCACCAGGCACCGTGGCTCACGCCTGCAATCCCAGCTACCTGGGAGGCTGAGACGGGGAGGATCGCGGTTCCAAGGCAGCCCAGGTAAACAGG